>NW_015670626.1:666893-703497 GCF_001515625.1 Sinocyclocheilus rhinocerous | reverse complement strand
GCTCCTCGCTTGTTTCCAGGGCGACGCTGATGAATGAAGAAACGCAATAAAAACACAGCAATACGTACCTATATCAACATAATGAAAACGTGCCAGGGTTGACTTATTGAACCCGTGTTTTAGCGCCACTCAGTGGACATTTCTCTTTGAAACTGCGGCGAAACGTGCAGTAAGGTACGTAAAAACGGTGTTGCAGAAAAGTACGCAGAGGTACGTATTTTTATGAGACTGGGTTGGACGAAAAGGAGAGTTGCAATTGGTAAATGTACTGTGACGAGAACAGACAAAGAACTGAACCAAACTAGCAGTATAAATACACAGGACAAATGGGACTGATCGATTAATAAATGAATAACTATGGGAATGAATAAACACTGAACCGAATGTAGAAAACACAGACACTACGTGATTTGTGTTTTCCAAGAGCATAGTTAGATAACTATGGTCGCAAGTTACATCGTTACCAACATAGTTAAACGATTTGGTGTTTACCGAATCCATAGTTTCAACAAACATTCACAAAAAGCATCTCAATCTGTGGTTAGAAGTGTAGTTTCTTGTTAATGTGACATATGGACTTAAACAGATCATGCACTTGAGCAAAATAAGCCAGCTAACATGTAGTGCAATCTATATCTGTCGTTCCATACCAATTTCATTCTACATCTTTTGGTTTGTTAAGAGAATTATGCGTGTCTGTGCTCTAGTACAACTGGGAAGCCCTGGAGTGATGTAAGGAAACCTGCAAAATAACGGAGAACAAAAACAGGGAAGCAGTCCTCAGATGCCATGTTTGTCATTTACAGCAACTCAATTTACAGACATTAATTTCATCTCAAACTGATTAATTAGAATAAGTTATCACTCCACCACCTTATAAACGACAGTTTTAACCAATGCAGTTCAGGAAGCAGTCTTAACTAGATAGTTAGTTAGTTAGTTTCTCCAGCAATACATTCAACAATGGTATTAGCATGTAGATGTACAAAAAACAAGGTATTATATCATGTCCAAAAATCATGTCTGTGTCATTGACACCTATTTCCCCCCCCCATTTTTCCATTAAAATATATTTTTAAATTATTTTATTTGTTGTGTTGTGATAGTCCAATGATTTCAGTTCATATTAAATCATAACCATATATTTATATATTATAAAAATTCCACATTCACCGTAGTTTTTCTGAATAAATGTGTATTATAGTGATTGTTGTGAAACTGAATGCACTGCTTATACTTTGTCTTTGTGTTGTAGATGGACCTGAAGCTACTTTTCATGTCAACATTATTCGGGATCATTTGTTGCAGCAGCGCACAGCAAGGTAATGTGAACTCCGTAGTTTCTAATTCACTGTATTTCTGTCCAGTGCACTGTAACTCTGTCCGACTCCGTCAGAATTAATAAGCGCTGGGTTTCTATGAGGATAACTAATCGTTCTCTCTGCAGAGCGAGCGGTTAAATACTGATGTCATTACTCAGAGCGCGCTCCACCCAGCGCGGTCGGAGCATTATCCATAATGGAAAACATAGAGTAGTCATCTTGGCTCTAATTACAGCGAGCCGGAGTGATGTAAATGAATCGAAGCTGTAGATGTGAAATGCTCTCCGTCTCTCCTGTTCTGCAGAGGGCAACGAGTGCATCAAAGCCAACGCTTTATCCTGTGGCCAGTGCATACAAGTGGGGGCTAAATGTGGATGGTGCACTGATACAGTGAGTAGTGTTCAGATGCCATGGTCATTCTGTTCTTTAACCCTCCAAACACATTTACTGACCCAGTATATTTATGCTGAATCACACTCACATTCATGCTGACTAATCAGAGCTGTACTGATAGGCCAAGAGCATGATTACCAGTCTGATATCGCTTTTATACAACAGTTCAATAAACAATTGGACCAAACAGACATAATGCAGAAGAAAATGACTCTAGATGTTAATAGGTTTGGCAGATTTGCCAGGAACAGTAATGACGGATGGATGTTGTCATTCCATTCATGCTCGGAAATCTCATTCTCTTCTGCTTGGAAACATCTTGGTGATGCTTGAGATTCCTTCTAGGAGCCCTTATAAGGAATTTCAAGCATCAATTAAGTTTTTTGTATTTTATTTTATTTCAGATAGCGTTTATTTCAAGTAACGGAAATGTTTTTTAATGGTTTTAATTTAATTGTAGTACATTAGAATAATCCTGCAAACTAGTACTGCAGGTACAGTGATGATGATATCATTAATATTGTCTTATTAACTATGTTAGTACACTGTAAATAAATAAAATACATTTTACAGTTACAGTACACATTTCATTACTGAATTTTAAATATCAAGTGCCATAACACAACAGTTATTTCTTTTGATTAATTAATTGTAAGATGATTAAGATGAAACTAAAGGTTTCTTTTTATTATGCACTCTCAATGTGCAAACATGCAAAAATTGTACCTTTAACATCTGCATATTTTTTCTGACAGTGCATGGTTTTTAATTTTATAGTATGTGCTTAATTTCTTCATTGTTTCTATGAGATATGTACACCAGTTTAAGAAATTAAACATTTTGTTCAGCAAGGACACATTAAAAATGACAGTAAAGCCATTTTTAATTAAATATAAAAAAATATTTCTGCTGTTCTTTTGAACTTTATATTCATCAAAGAATCCTGAAAAATAAAATGTATCACAGTTTCCCCCAAAATGTTTCAACATTGATAATAATCAGAAATGTTTCTTGAGCAGCAGATCAGCATATTAGAATGATTTCTGAAGATCATGTGACACTGAAGACTGGAGTAATGATGCTGAAAATTCAGCTGCGCATCACAGAAATACATTACAGTTTAACAGAGATTCACATAGAAAACTGTTATTTTAAATTGTAATAATATTTCACAATATTACAGTAATAATACTCATGAAAAAAAAAGAAACCAATGTGAAACATCACAAATAGACGTTGAGGGAAACAAGAAACATGACAATAGTAGCAATCAATTAATAATTTTAAAGAAATACAACTTAAAGATAAGGTTGTAAATTATTAGAATTTTTATAATCCTTTTTACAATGGATTCACTGCTTCATCGGCATCTTCAAAGAATCTGACATGCTTAATTCACATAATACAAACAGCAACAGCTCTTATATTTACTCCCCATCAGGAGTTTCTGAAGCAGGGCGAGCCGACGTCAGCGCGCTGTGATGAGCTGGAGTCGCTCAAGAAGAGAGGCTGCGACAAGATCGAGAACCCTCACGGGAGCCAAAGGATCCTCAAGAACAAAGCAGTGACCAACCGCAAGAAAGGAGCAGAGAAACTCCGACCCGAGGACATTACACAGATCCAGCCTCAGAAACTCAGCCTCAACCTCAGATCCGGTGCCGACTCACAATCTGAAATCCTTGTTGGTTTTTACTGATCTGTGCAAGTAACTTAAGGAATATTAATGTTTTTTTTTTTTTTGTGAATGAATTGTTATTCCTGTAGGGGAACCTCAGAATATCAAACTGAGGTTCAAGAGGGCAGAGGACTATCCCATAGACCTGTACTACCTGATGGACCTTTCCTACTCCATGAAGGATGACTTGGAGAATGTCAAGAACCTAGGGACAAGTCTGATGAAGGAAATGTCCAAGATCACCTCAGATTTCAGAATAGGTGAGAGTCTAATCAAATCAAAACAAACCCCTCCTGTAGTTTTGCTTGAAACATGGTCTCCGTTATATACTTGTTTTAAACATGTAATAACATTGTAATATATGTGAAGCATATATGTTTAATAAGTTTATAATATCTGTCAAGGATACATTTTATATAAAATGTATGAATGGTAATGTGTTAAAAGGATTTACTTTTGAATATATGCATCTCAAATTACAAATGTCATGTGTCAAACTGCATGTTGATTTTCAATACAGCTTTCCATAAAAATGTCTTTATATATATATATATATATATATATATACGACGGTTCGGTATGTACCTCGGTTTTGACGTCACGGTTCGGTGCCGTTTCGGTACAGCAGGGGGGAAAACTAAACATTTTTTTTCATTAAACAGTGGTTTACTGAACAAATTGCTATTTCTTTAAATAAATTCAGTTATAATTAAATTTTTTTAGGGATAAAAATCTACCTCGGCTTATGCTCTAAACTATAGTGAGCCCTTTTACATTAGGCCTACTATAAGGTTACAGTTAACAACAGAGCCCAAACTTAAATTGAATTACTATTTATTTTTTAAAATAGAACAAGCAACACTCAACTTAAAAAAAATGTATGCAAACATGTAAATTGCACATAATGCAGTTTTTAAACTAACCTCTAAATTATAAAATTTCTAAATGAAATGCAACGTGACGTTTTGTTTACAACCTGTTTTATTGGTGTCTTTCCGCGGTTGAAACACTGATTGAGCGATTACATGAGGCGTGAGATGTTCATTCATGTTTATTTCGCATTAAACTAGTAGTAAAGAGGAAGAGTTGATCGCGCTGCCGCTTGAACTGAGAGGCGTTTATAGAACGATCGGTCGCGCCACATCAAAGAGCGCCAAAACGGCATTTATTGTTTGAATTTCCTGAAAAAATGACATAATTTGAAAGATGAGACTTTGTTTCTTATCAAAAGTAACAATATATAAAACTGGAAGTTTCCAATGAAGTTTTCTTTTTTTGAATGAAAATTTTCGGTATGAATACGTGTGTGTGTGTGTGTGTGTGTGTGTGTGTGTATATATATATATATATATATATATGTATATATGTATATTAAAAGTGTTAGTATTTTCTTGAAGCACCAAGCTTTTATGTTAATATTTTAATAATTTAACAATGCATTCTCATGTTTACGGTTCTCTGATGTTGGTTAATGATCAAATGACATGCAGGAAAACAAGTGTTTATTTTTAAATGATTTATTTACATTATAGGGCAGCTAGATTTGGTAATAAAATATATCATGATTATTTTTGCATATATTATGATTTGAACTGCAATATGATAATACAATTGTTTTTGAATTATTATTATTATTATTATCTTAACTCTAATTATAAACAAAATTAAGTAGGAAATATGCTATTGTAATAATACAAAAATAAAACAATAATATTTGATAATTATAATAGTTTTATTTTACACAACATGTTACAATTCTAAAATCTTCACTTTCAAATGTTAAGCCCTCAAGCTTTTATTTTGGCGGAAAACTGCAGGGAGACCTTTAAGTCTGTGTTTAGTTAGTTAGACAACTATTTCTAAATGCTTCTCATTTCTGATAAAATGAAAACTTGTGAAAACACAGCATAAATAAACACATGTAAGTCTACTTTGACTAATTTTAAAAAATGTTCATGAAACCTGTTTGGGAAACCCTGACTTAGAATATTACTTTTATAACCTGTAATTAAATGATAAAATAAGACCTAATCAAAACTTTCCTCACACTGCCAAATCCATTAGAGACACGAGCAGCCATGCGCTTAAAGCTAAGATGATGCTTTGCTTACCTTCGGATAGGTTTCGGCTCTTTTGTGGAGAAGACGGTGATGCCGTATATCAGCACGACTCCAGCCAAGCTCCTGAACCCCTGCACAGGGGACCAAAACTGCACCAGCCCCTTCAGCTACAAGAACGTGCTGAAACTCACCAGCAACGGGCAGCAGTTCAACAGTCTGGTGGGACAACAGCAGATATCTGGCAACCTGGACTCACCTGAGGGGGGGTTTGATGCCATCATGCAAGTGGCAGTCTGTGGAGTGAGTGAAAAACAACATTACTGATTATTGACTGTGCACTGAGAATATGTGCGGGTCATTCCTGAAATGTGACCCTGGAGCACAAAACCAGACATAAGGGTAAATTTTGTGAAATTGAGATTCATACATCATAAAGCTGAATAAATAAGCTTTCCATTGATGTATGGTTTGTTATGATCGGAAAATATTTGGCCGAGATACAACTATTTGAAAATCTGGAATCTGAGGGTGCAAAAGAATCAAAATATTGAGAAAATCATCTTTAAAGTTGTTCAAATGAAGTTCTTAGCAATGCATATTACTAATCAAAAATTAAGTTTTAATATATTTACGGTAGGAAATTTACAAAATATATTCATGGAACATGATCTTTACTTAATATCCTAATGATTTTTGGCATAAAAGAAAAATCTATAATTTTGACCCATACAATGTATTTTTGGCTATTGCTACAAATATACCCCAGCGACTTAAGACTGCTTTTGTACTCCACGGTCACATATGTGGTGCCTCTTGCCATAAAATGCTGAACAATATGATTTTTAAATCATGCAGATTATTTAACGTTTCCATTTTGCCGGCGATGGCAAACTAGGTGGAATCGTGCTTCCCAATGATGGGAAATGCCACTTAGAAAACAACATGTACACCATGAGCCATTATTACGTGCGTATAAGACATCTCCAGGTGATTTTCAGAGCAGACTATTGGATGTTTGACAGATTCAACAGAGCTTTTCATTTCCTTTCCTGACTAGGATTACCCGTCCATCGCCCACCTGGTTCAGAAACTGAGTGAAAACAACATCCAGACCATCTTTGCAGTTACAGAGGAGTTTCAGCCTGTTTACAAAGTAGGTCCGCAGATGATTACCGTGTGCCTGAGCAGGAACACTTATATTTTTCTCTGTCTGGAGCCGGTAGTTTCTTTCCCTGTGAGAATTTTTTATCTTTCTTGTACTTGACCGGATTGAAGCCAACTTTTGATTTGTAAAAGTTTCCACCTGGCCTGTAGTCTTTTTCCACACTAGTCAAAACTTAGGAAACTTTATAGTGCTTGCTGGATTTAAACAAATCACAAACGCTAAGTATTAAATGTAAGCACATAACATGTTGTTGCTGCATGAATGATTCCTCAATTCATCCCATATGGCAAAAAATATATTTTTAAATATGTTTCAAAATATACAAAACATGGCCAAATAATCTACGTTTGCTAAAATATGTTTCATAATATATTTATGTAAATATGTTTTTTGCCAATATATTATATGTATATATATATATATGAGTATATATGGCCACATTTGATGATAAACTTGATATGATGTCTGTAACGCGCGTGAACATATAACACATTTAAATAAAAATCAACAAGGAACAGACTTTGCAATGTTCCAAAAATACAATATTACAACATTTAAAAATGAAATATTATTAAATCATTATAAATCCATTTTGACCTCTAGTAGGCTTTTCCATCCATATTTGCATTTTGCCTAAATGTAGGCTACTGTAAAACTGGAAATGTATTTTCTTGCACCTGAAATACATTTTAAAATATATTTTGGTATATGAAGGTTTCAGTTTCAAAAATATATTTAATTGAGCTTCACTGTGTGTATATTTAGCATATATTTAAAACTTTTTTTTTTTGCTGTATGAGATGTGGCCTGTTGAGGCGAGATATGCTATTACTTTTCTAAGTGAACAGACTTATAATATTCACCTGCTGAGTGATAAAACAGGCAACAAAATCCCATAGACTTGCATTGAAAGAGCCATAGCTGGAGACTGTGTGTTACAAATGGATGAACTGTAATATGAAATTCCATATCAAATATTTCACCACTGCGAGACTAAAACTCTCAGGCATCTGCACAGTTTGAATCCAGCTTCTCTGTATTTGGAAAGCCACAAGCCCAAGATAGTTTCCCAGCTTGGAATGATCCGAACGCCAAGGTCATAATTTAGAGTTCCTGCCTACAGTTTAACAGGACTGTTGTAAAACAAACACCCTGCGTCCCTGTGCTGGAGATCCATGAATCATATGTTTTTTTCTCTCGTTCCACAGGAACTTAAAAACCTGATCCCAAAGTCTGCAGTCGGGACGCTTTCAGCAAACTCCAGCAATGTTATCAATCTTATTGTTGATGCCTACAACGTGAGCCGATGAAGTTTCTTTAGAAATATCTGCCGTCTTTAAAGGAACTGGGCTGATTTCTGTTTTCTCTCAGTCTCTTTCTTCAGAGGTGATCCTTGAGAACAGCAAGCTTCCTGAAGGAGTGACCATCACCTATCAGTCGCGCTGTAAGAACGGAGTGGTGAATGAGGGAGAGAACGGAAGAAAGTGCTCTAACATCTCCATCGGAGACGAGGTGAAGCCACATCAACACAAAGCAATATGCATCATCCGTCGCGTCATCCACAGCAGAAACCGCTAGCCTGTTGTTTTCTATTTCCTATGCATTCCCAGGTATCATTCAACATTAATATCACGGCTCAAGGCTGCCCCAAACAAGGCAAACCTGAAAGCATTAAGATCAAGCCCCTGGGCTTCACTGAGGAGGTGGAGATCTTGCTCAACTTCATCTGCGAGTGTGAATGTCACAAGCACGGCATCAAGAACAGTGACATGTGTCATAACGGCAACGGCACGTTTGAGTGTGGAGCCTGCAGGTGAGACTGTCCTCACATAACAGTCCTGCGTTTGCTTATATAAATGCATGTCTTTGTTTAATTGCTAAATAACGTGTTAAAATTAATGCAGTTAACGCACCTGCCCTGCCCCTTACATACGTCATCTTACATCTCAATAAGGTGTGTTCAACTTGAAGCAGCGCTGCGCAGATCAATCAGTGTTTGACATCAAAGGACCGCGAGAGCGATACTTTGATTCGCAGTCCTTTGATGCCCCTGTATGAGTTTTTGTCTCATATTTATATCATATGATATAGTTAAGCAATATCAGCACGAGTGCAAATGTGATTTTATACAACAGTATAATAAATGAGAACTTAATATTGTGTTATTTTATGCACAATATTGACTTTTTTTGCTCAGTTTTGCCCACGCAAATATTAACTATAAAGCCACAGCAGAACTATTGTGCGTTTCTGAGCAACACACAATGTCTGACCTGTGTTTTGAATTAATCAGGTGAACCATCGATTCAATGGCCCTTTCATAACGAGAGCCATTTACTTCATTCCTGAATGAATCAACCGTTTGTTTGAATTAATGAATGAATGGTTGTTATTTTATTATTATTAAAGGGATAGTTCACCCAAAAATGAAAAAAGAAAAAGAAAAATGTCGGTAAATTTTGGTATCTATTTCATGCTTTTCTAACACAATAATGGCTTTAAATGATCTTTCCTGGGTATGATCTTTCTCAGCCCAATTTAATGTGCCGATTAACTAGATGCAATTTAACTAGAGCAATTTAATATGCAATTAACTAGATTAATTGCCACATTGTGTAATTAATTAGATTCAAATTTGTAATCAATTGAGCCCTGATATACATATATATATATATATATATATATATAGTGCTGGTTAAATTACTTACAAATTGTTCCGTATTGATATAAAAAAAGCAAAGAGAAAGAAAATATATTCATTTTTTTATATCAACATCAAAATCATATGCAATATCATAATACCAAAATGTACTGTATTACATTAAAAAAAATCTAGAATGCAATGATTTATCTAAATCAGCATACATTAAAGACAATATAATGTCAATGAAAACAATGTGACAATGCAAAACAAAAATATTTTTTTACTTTATTTAGAATTTTGTTTTTATTGATTTTAGGGTTAAATATAATGCTGAATCTTTAATGTAAATAATCTTTGTCAAAAAACTATTGGTATGTGAACTATTGTTACACTGAATGACAGTTTATGTGCTTGTCTTCTGCAAATCATGGTACAAATGTATGATAGTCATTTTGCTCAGAATTTGTTTTTTTAAACAGGACACATTCTAATGCAGAGAAGAAGAAAAAGATCTGTATTAAACTTGAATTCATGTTCGTAAGGGAGAGAGTTTATATGTGAGTAAATGTGAGCTGTGTACTCTCAGGTGCAATTAATTAAACGGGACATTCTAATGCACGGGAAAAAATAAAGCTGTATTAAACTCATCATTGTTTTGATGCTTGAAAACCCCATAAACCTGTAAGCGAGAGACTTTATGTGAGTAAATGTGAGCTACTCTGCGTCCTCTCAGGTGCAATAAGGGACGTGTGGGCAGGCAGTGTGAATGTCGAAAAGACGAGGTGTCCACCGAAGACCTGGACAAGAACTGCCGCAAGGACAACGGCACGGACATCTGCAGCAATAACGGCGAGTGCGTGTGTGGCACCTGCGAGTGCAAGAAGAGGGACAATCCTGAAGAGCGCTACAGCGGCAAATTCTGCGAGTGTGACAACTTCAACTGCGACCGCTCCAATAATAAACTCTGCGGAGGTACTGGAACAGTTTTACACCATGCATGTTACCAATGCATCACTCAACAGGCCATTAATAGAGGAAGACAGCAGACGGTTTATAATCAGCAGATGAAGGTTGTTAATGTGATGTTTTTCCTGCAGGACACGGCCGCTGTGAGTGCAGGGTGTGTATCTGTGATGCTAACTACACGGGAAGTGCGTGCGACTGCTCTCTCGACACCTCCACCTGCTTAGCCTCCAACAAGCAGATCTGTAACGGCAGAGGGAACTGTGAGTGTGGGACCTGCAGGTGCACCGACCCCAAGTTCCAGGGGCCCACCTGTGAGATCTGCCCCACCTGCCCCGGAGTCTGTACTGAGCACAAGTCAGTGGAAAACATGCACACATCTGTGTACACAATATATGACATATTAAACTGCACTGAGTACATGCACAGGTTTTTTTTTTTTTTTTTTTCAAATATATGCTAAATGTGGTTCCTGTGGCTCAGTGGTAGAGCATTGCGTTAGCAGTGCAAAAGGTCATGGGTTCAACTCCCAGGGAACACACATACTGGTAAAAAGAAATGTATAGCCTGAATGCACTGTAAGTCGCTTTGGATAAAAGCGTCTGCTGAATGCATAAATGTATGGTGTAAACAGCACAGCTTAAGAAATACATTTTTCAAATTTAAAATTGATATATATTTTTGTTTAAACCTTCAAATGCCAAAATATATTAGAAAATGTACTTCAAGAGATAAGAAAATACATTCCCAATCTTAAAATACATTTTGCAAAATGTGTTTTTTTTTATTTATGTTGGACAATATATATTTACATTGAAAATATATTTTTAAAAATTCTAAGGAATTATAAGTAAGAAAGTAAGAAAACGTCAAAAATGTATTTATTGCATACATTTAAGACAATACAATGTCTTGTTATTGTCAAATACAATGAATATAATGTCCCAATGCAAAAAATAAAAATAAAATAACTAATTAAAAATACCGTTTCATATTTCATTTATGATTAGGGTTATATTTGACACTTAAATATTGTTTGATTTAAATAAAAATGTATCTGTTTGTATGGATGGATGGATGGATGGATGGATGGATAGATAGATAGATAGATAGATAGATACGTAAAAGCGTGACACTACTTGTCAAAGTTTGGAATAATTAAGATTTTTTCAAATGAAAAAATATATTAATATACACTACTAGTCAAAATTTAGGAATAATAACTTTTTTTTTCTTTTTTTGAATGTTGTTGAAAGAAGTCGCTTCTGCTTACCAAGGCTTCATTTATTTGATCAAAAATACAGTAAAAACTGTAATATTGTGAAATAATTTTACAATTTAATTTAAGTGCTTTCCATGTGAATATGTGTTAAACTGTAATTTATTTCTGTGATACGCAGCTGTATTTTCAGCATCATTACTCCAGTCTTCAGTGTCACATGATCTTCAGAAATCATTCTAATATGCTGATTTGCTGCTCAACAAACATTTCTGATTATTATCAACAGAGAAGAGATCAGACGTGTGCCGTTCCCTCTTCAGCGCAGCATTTGCTCATCCTGTGTTAGATTTTACTGTGTTGTATCATTAAATAACGTATTTACACACAAATGTTCAATGTAGTAACAGCCTTAATAAAAACAATAAAACACAAAGTTCAAAAGCTTGGGTTTGGTAAGAGTCTCTTCTGCTCATCAAGGCTGCATTTATTTGATCAAAAATACAGTAAAAACTGTAATATTGTGAAATAATTTTACAATTTAATTTAAGTGCTTTCCATGTGAATATGTGTTAAACTGTAATTTATTTCTGTGATACGCAGCTGTATAGCAAGCATCATTACTCCAGTCTTCAGTGTCACATGATCTTCAGAAATCATTCTAATATGCTGATTTGCTGCTCAACAAACATTTCTGATTATTATCAATGTTGAAAACAGTTGTGTTGCACGATATTTTAGTAGAAAGAAAGAAAGAAAGAAAAGGAAATTGATACTTTTCATCACAGGAATCACAGCAATAAATTACATTTTATAATACATTCACATAGAAAACAGCTATTTTCAATTGTAATAATATTTCACCATATTACAGTTTTTACTGTATTTTTGATCAAATAAATGCAGCCTTGGTGAGCAGAAGAGACTTCTTTCAACAACAAAGAAAAGTTATTTTTCCAAACTTTTGACTGGTAGTGCATATTAATTTATTTTAACATCTATTTTAGTGCTATATAGTGATGTTTTGGCCATTTTTTGAATATTTTTAAATGTTTTTTTATATATATATATATGTTTTTATTTCAGCCCTGTTTCTTTGCAGAATTTGTAAGCAATGCATTATTACCATTTATATATCTTTGCCTTTTTGCTGTGTGGAAAAAAAAAAGCCATCCTAAGTAGGTTTCACAATGCACACTGACTAAACATGTTACCGGCTCTTCCTGTCTCAGGGAGTGTGTGCAGTGCCGGGCGTTTGGCACAGGAGAGAAGAAAGACACGTGTGAGAGAGACTGTAGCTACTTTAACCTCATCAAGGTGAAGGACAGAGATAAACTCCCTCAGCCGGTGCAGGCCTTCCCCCTCATGCACTGCAAGGAGAGAGACGCCAACGACTGCTGGTTCTACTACACCTACGCCGTCAACAACACGGAGAAGGAGGTGCATGTGGTGGATGCTTTAGGTGAGGCTTCGAATTAAAACAAAGAAGAGCCATGGTTTAAATACATGTTCCTTCAGTAGCATGAGTGTTTGTATGCTTTGGCAGAGTGTCCGGCGGGTCCTGACATCATTCCCATCGTAGCGGGCGTGGTCACAGGCATCGTTCTGATTGGTCTAGCTCTGCTACTGATCTGGAAGCTGCTCATGATCATTCACGACCGCCGCGAGTTCGCCAAGTTTGAGAAGGAGAAGATGAACGCCAAGTGGGACACGGTATGCCCGAAAAAAAACGCTTTTAAAACAGGATCAAGAAATGTTTTATTTGAGCTTGTGCTTTAAAACTTTAAGCTTTTGTTTTTAGTCTTTCCAAAATTCCAAGATTGTTTCGTCAGAAGTGTCGTTTTCGTCATTATGAGCGCTCCGTTTTAGGAGAGCCGTCTGGATTGTAGGGCAGCTGTGGAACTAAAGGAAAGGCTTCTGGATTTTCAGGGCCTGGTTTTTCTGGGTGTGTCGCGGGCAGCTGCGGTCGGTCAGGATGATGCTCTGCTGCCCTCTGCTGGCTCACTTTCTGAGCACATGCATCACCCTTGTGAAAAAGAAGTGTGCTTAATTGTACTCAATGTGCACTTGTAGTGTACTTCGGATCTCAAAAGTATATTTACTTGTACTTGCAGATAATATAATTTTAATGAAATAAAAGGCCAGATAGAGACACTTTCATGACTGTTTAACACACTTAAGTACACTTTTTAAAAGTGCACTTAGTAATATTGTTAAATAATGCACATTTTAAATCATTGTTTTAATAATCTTATCATGCTTTAAAGAAATACGCTTGATTTTAAAGAAGTACACTTATTTTGATGTGTTGACTAGACTAGAGCATGTAAAGTGCTTGATTATAATTTTAACTGTAGTGTTATTCAACATTACATTTAAAGTTAATTTATATTAAATGTACCAAATTACGACTGTGTAATTACACATATATTTAAATACATGACATACATGTTTCAATAGAAATGACATTAAAGTATTTTAGTTTACCATTAATGTTTGTGCACGTTAACCATATTTCAAAGACAGTAGAAATAATTATGAAATTACATATAAAGATGTACTCTTAAGTTCAGCTAATAATACATTACTATAATACATTTTCATAATTGCAAATAACATTTGCAATTAAGTGTCTAAAAAAATGTTACATTCAGTTTAGTATATTTATTTAGTATTTAGTATATATATATTTCTTTTTCACAAGGGCATTCTTAAACAAGCACAGGTCAAAATCTGCTGATTCACAGGAAATGTGGTGTGACAGTATTTTAAAGCTGTAACAAGGTACTTATTCAGCTGTGTAACAGGTACATGAAACCTAAGTAGGATGTGTTTAGAGCAGAAAGAGCAACTTTATCAAAAAGTCTTTATAACCAGTGTGATTTACTTAAATAAATGTTATTTATTCTAATTTCTAAGATTCACAAAATTGTTAATTTCAGAATTAGCAAGCTAATCAAAGTGAAATTGGACTTAAATACAAGGTTTTTAGTGGCAACTGATGGGATAAAAGACTCCATGAGTTTAACCTTGTTTTATACAAGTTTTTTTGTTTGTTTGTTTTTTTGCGTCTTCATTTATACTTCATATGCATGCTTTGCCTCCTTTTCCCTTCATGCTCATGAAATCTTCTTTCTATCTCTCTATGATCTCCATCCTTTGTATTCTCCATTTGTTGCCCATGATTTCAGCTCTTCTGTTGCTTCATCTGTGGTTGATATGTTGTCTGTCCCTGTCCACTCTCAGACAGAGAATCCAATTTACAAGAGCCCTATTAATAAATTCAAGAACCCAAACTATGGACGTAAAGCTGTGGCTCTATAAGTTTGTATACCTCTCCTCTTTATGCATGGCTTTTTTCTGTGTGTGTGTGTGTGTGTGATGTGTGTACAGGTTTATATATTCTGGTGGGGACTTAAACCTGAATACACACAGACTCATGGGGACTCGTGTCACGGTGGGGACCTAAATTGTGGTCCCCACGGGTACAAAAGCTTATAAATCATACAGAATGAAGTTTTTTGAAAATCTAAAAATTCAGAAAGTTTCCTGTGAGGGGTAGGTTTAGGCGCAGGGTTGGTGTAGGACAATAGAATATAAGGTCTGTACAGTAGAAAAACCATTACGCCTATGGAGAGTCCCCAAAAGGATAGCTGACCAGACATGTGTGTGTCTGTGTCAGTGTCAGTGTCAGTGTCAGTGTGAGTGTGAGTGTGAGTCAGTGTCAGTGTCAGTGTCAGTGTGAGTCTCAGTGTGAGTGTCAGTGTCAGTGTGGGTGTGAGTCTGTGTGAGTGTCAGTGTCAGTGTCAGTGTCAGTTTGAGTGAGTGTCAGTGTCAGTGTGAGTGTCAGTGTCTGTGTGAGTGTGAGTGTCAGTGTCAGTGTCAGTGTGAGTGTGAGTCTGTGTGAGTGTCAGTGTGAGTCTGTGTGAGTGTCAGTGTCAGTCTGTGTGAGTGTCAGTGTCAGTGTCAGTGCGTGCGTGCGTGCGAGTGTGTGTGTGTTTCTGTACCTGATTTTATTTTTCCATCCGTGACGCATCAACTGATATATTTATAAAGTGTTTAAGGTATAAATCACTGATTGACTACAGCATGAGCATCTTAATGAGCGTTTGACTTAAACATTTATTTTTCTTCACTGGATATTAATATGTTCATCAGAATTCTGTTAATATATATGAGTGATATAGCTGCATGTGTAGTTTTTTTATTTTTACCTTTTTAATTCAAGGTTTATTGCACTTTCTTGGGGTGTAAATGCATTTAGATGACATGTTGAAGTTGAATTGTGCTGTATATTTGTTTCTTATTTTTAAAAATCTGATTTTTGTGTGTTTCACAGGGAGAGAACCCCATCTACAAGAGTGCCGTCACAACTGTGATCAACCCCAAATATGAAGGCAAATAATGGACGTGGGTATTACACGTGAATGTTTGGGAAGGGATAGGTTTGCAGATATCCTCAGTTTTCCTTTAAATTGTTTATTTTCTCATTGTATGTCATTCTTTTAGAACAGTATTGCAGGTCTGTAGCAGTATTTTATGACAGACTGGCTGCTTCTCATCCCTTGCAAACGTGTACAGTTTGTATAGTCTTTTTATTTACATCAGTTGTTCTTCTTTTAAACCCTGTGTACATTCACACATTCTCTCTTTTCAAACAGAACAGACATTTGTGCCTTTGCATCAAGTGTTTCACTTTAAGATACGGTGCAAAGGGATCCTTGAATCCCACCCAAAAATTGCAAAAACTCATCAAATGTCATTTAAAATCATTATATGAATTTTTGTTTATATTCTATCATGTTCTTTCTGCATTCAGACTTCTTCGTCAGTCATATGTTGGCATAAGAAATTATCTGACCAGTGTATATGCAATTTTTTTTTTTTGCGCTAATGTAAGTTTGGTTTGATATGCTAATAATCTATGCATATTTGTTTACTGTTGGACGCATCCAAAAACCTCTTCTTTAGCGTTTGCAACTTATTTCTCACTTATTGTTGCTCTTAGAAAACCATTATGGCACGTGTCTTGTGTTCAGCTGAAAATATCTGTGTATTTTATATGTTATGAAGGATTATTTGTTGATGCTATAAAAGTTATACATCAGAGATAGACAATAGGGGTGCCGACATTTGAAAAAATGAGATAATATAATAAAAAAAAAAAAAAAAAAAGGAAGTGTAATATTTGAACAGTTGCGTATTTGACGTCAAAGATAAAGCTCTTTGTTGATAAGACAATTATCTGGAGAAAATGAAGAATTAGAGTGTAGTTTTGTGTTCAAATGTTGATATGCTCAAAGGTACAACAACCCTTTATTTTTAATTATTTTATTGGAACGTAATCAGCAGGTTCGGTCATTTAAATCTACAGGAATGCTTGACAAAATAATAAATATCAAGCTGAAGGATGATAAACAGATGACCTGCCACAACACCCAATCTACTAGCTCTTTTCTAAGTGCCTTTTTCTGGTTTTCTCAATATTGCAATTTTGAATTTATTTATTAAAACAAAATCTAAAAGACTGTGATCATGTCTTTCTTTCAAACGTAATAAACAAAAATATTTATGTTAGCATTTTTTTTAGGGTTACTGATACACATGCTTTTAACAATATGAAGAATCATAATATTTGTGACATGTTTAAATAAACCAATACCTTTGTGAATTAAAATGTTACTTAACTGCTATTATGGTTTTTATTATTATTATTATTATTGCTTGTCTAATATAACTTCAGAATAGCATACTATACCGTTTTTGCTATATGAAAGCTGTGCTTAGTTAATTTTTGTATAAGAACAGAATAGCAGGATGACCTACAAGATGTAATAAAATTATAACTTAACTCTATATACACAACATTATTTCCCACATGTGCTCAGCTTTGCATTTCCAGTGTTATGAATGGACCTGAAGAAATATCAGCTGAAAATATCAATTTCATCTCTTTCAAAAAGTTGACATTTTTTATTACAGTATTCATATTAATTCCTGAGATGATCACTCGAACAAAACAATGTAGCAAATTATCGTTCCATACTGTATGTCGTTTTACATATAAATACTTGTATATTAAAGTAGTATATATATATATATATATAAGTACTCCATTCTGAGCGTAAATGAAGTGCTGAAACAGACATTGACCAACAGAGGGCAGCAGCAGATTATCATCCATCTGAGTTCATTCATAATTCACTAGATTATGACCACAGAACAGTGATTGACAGCTACATCCACAACACACACTAAATTGTGTTTCAGGCTGTGTCCTCTATTCATTTACAGATAAAATTGTGCTGGGAAGCAATTTCACAAGACCAGCCCAATGTCGTCACGATGGAAACCACAAAACAGGGAACTGATTAGCTTTATATTAGATACAGCCTTTTACTAATTGCACTAATCTTTAATGAGCAAGCACTGGCATGTCAGCAAGTTACTTTTTAATATATAAACGGATTGGTTGTTTGTTTTTTCCTACCCATGCAAGCAAAATGAATTTTTGTGCATTCAGCTGATGGCACACTCATGTCCCTGCTGAAAAAAAAAAGAAAAAGAAAAAACTAAAACCAGCCTAAGATGGTTGGCTGGTTTTAGCTGGTCATCCAGCCTGGTCATAGCTGGTTTAGCAGGCTGGTTTTAGAGGGGTTTTGGCCACTTCCTTAGCTGGTCAGGCTGAGAGACCTGCTGAAACAACCAGCTAAAACCAGCTTGACCAGCCGAGTTAGGCTGGGAGACCAGCTACTTGCATCTTAAACTAGCTAAGACCAGCCAACCAGCTTAGGCTGGTTTTAGCTGTATGTTTTGGGGGGTTTTTCAGCAGGGGTGTAGAGGACAAGAGCCTCAAATGACTCAGCTGCAACAACAACCACATATTTACCATCCATCTCACTGATGAGTAACTGATTTCATCTTTGCCATTTCATGATCCATTTGTTTGTACAGTAGTGATTTATATACTAACAATTGAAATAAGTGATGATTATGGTAATCATGAGGGTAATGCACGTCTGGCTCAAGATGTTCTTGGGTTCAGCTGTTGATGGTTCTTACTATAAAGTGACCAGATTTCTGAAATCAAAACTAGTTGAGTGGTCAAAATATCATTGAAATCTCACTTGTGATTATCTACAAATTAAAAAACGGGGACAATATATTTGTCTATGTTTTTGTTTTTTAACTGTTGTGGTTTCCATATATTAATATCATAATTAATAGTTACAATGACGTTTAAGGATCAAACTTACCCTAGTTCATTGATAGTGATTAAAAAAATAAAAATAAACACTATGAAAAGTGAATAAGTAACTATTGCAAATAGTAAACAGATCAAAATAGGATTATAGGATTATAACAAAATGACTTTACAAAAACAGATTAAAAATAAAACAACACATATGAGAACATATAAGTAAAACTGTATTTAACATTTTCACAAACTGTGAGTATAAAGTAATTACAACTTTTCAAATGATCAAAAGTTGTTTTATGTTTATGTTTTTGGAAATTGATCTTTACTATCCCTAATCAGGCTTATTATTTTGCATTTCAGGCTCATTGTGACCACAAAGTATGTGCTTTCTGCAAATGTAATTGTGCAAGTGTAATTGTTTAGTTTGTTATTTTTTATATTATTCATATCGGAGTTGTGATGGCAGAAGTTTCAGGAGTGTTTAATACTGTGTGCAAAACAATCCCACAACCGTATCATGCCTTGTTATAAAGTGCACACAAACAGTATTACTTTGTTTTAACATGTATAGTTAGTATGTGACTGCCTTGAAACCAATAACGGCGTCTCTTTTGATAATTGATGATAATAGCGCTCTGCTCTCATGCAAGTTCTTTATGGTGAAAGTAATCGTTGTTTTCAACGCGCTGTTAAAACAGAGACATTTCCGAGGACAGCTCCAGTCGGGGACAGGACACCTAAAACCGGGGAAAACGGGGACGCCTGGTCACCCTATCTTACTAAGGATTTAGTTAGAAGGAAAAAATCCATAAGTGTCATTAAGCTCATTGGTGTGAACAAGCAAGAGTTTGGATCATTCTAAAGATACATCTCATTCAACTATAGCTAATCTCTCAAAGAAGTGCAAAGGAAGTCCTAACTGCCATCTGTCTGGAAGCGGTTTTCTTCCGCATGGATAAAGTTACTATTCACTGCACTACTTCGACCAAAGGAACATTCCTTTGTTTGCATATGTGTTACACTAGTCACTTTCCCAATTCTTCATAGATGCAAAACAAATGAAAGAAAACATTTAATTTTAAATAAGTAGCCCTTTATTGAGTGTTTTTTAGCAGCAACATATTGCTTTCACAAAATGAAACCTTTACAAATCTCACGTAATCCTTGACGAACGTTATCTGGGATATCAAATAAAAGACTTTATAATACTTTCAGATCATTTTGAGATTGTCAGTAATGCCCTTTAAAGTGCAAATGCCCATATTTTCCTGGTTATTTTGAACGAAGTCGGTCTCTTGAAATCAGATATCAGTTTTCTTATGTAATTAAATGAATAGTTCACCCAAAAAGAATCTTATTCACCATGTTTAACTTACTTTCTTCTGTGGAGAAAGCAAGTAGTATATTATTAAAAGTTTTACAGTTTTACATTTAACCATGTAATGGACGGACACTGGACGTAGACAACCAGCTTTAGAACTTTTGTAGAAAACACAACATAAATCAACCCAAATAAACATAGTTCAGACACTTAGGAAACACAAGCTTACTAGTGACGTACAGTGACAATAATGCATCTTTTTCATGTGATAAATATTATGCTATATGTCATGTAGTTTTTTTAATTACAAGAGCATGGTACAGCTCTGCAAGAAGCAACATTACACACCAGATGTGTCTCAAAACCTAACTGCCTTTGACATGCAACTGTCAAAAATGTGAGTGTTGCATCAGTCTGATGTGCAAAGCACTATTTGCATGACACATGTAACTGTTACTGATGTTATTGGCTATAAATACCATCTTAAATCAGTTACAAGGTCAGGCTTAAGATGCTGTTTATTTGTCCATTAATGTCAAATCTCACTCCTGTAGGGCCTCCATCCTGCAGTTTAGTTCCAACTTGCTCCAGCACACCTGTCCAGAACTCCCTAGTAATCCTGAAGACTTTATTAGATGGTTCAGGTGAGTTTAATTAGGTTTACAGCTAGACTCTGCAGGAAGATGGCCTTTTATGAGCAGGGTTTAACACCACTGACTTGCCATAGAATTGCAGTATACAGCAATTCGACTCACTAGGTCAGAGCTGTACAATCCTGTTTCTGGAGGGCTACATTTCAGCAGAGTATAGCTCCAACCCAAATTAAACATCTGAACAAGTTAATCAACGCCTTTGGGATCACTAGAAACTTCTGGGCAGGTGTGTTGTACAGGACAGTGGTCCTCCAGGAGCAGAGTTTCACACCCAAGCCCAAAGTATACTTAGGCCATCCACACACTGTCCTCGTGATGCAATTTTTGTCATCAGAAGTGTCCAAGGATGTCCGTGCAGTCACAAAAATTGGGCTGTACGCGGATGGTCTGCGTACAACAGTGTAGGCACAAGGTGAATCTTGAGACAGATCGAGTCAAGTAGGTGGTACTGTGCATGTGCCGAGCTCGTCCATTCGTGGTTGAGTATACTTTGAAAGCTGTGTGGCAGTGTGCGAGACGGAACGGAACATGGAAAGTGAAGTATACCTGTGGGGGCGTATTACAGAAAGATCCTAACTTTAAAAGCTTATCTTATCTGTTTGGTAACCATGGTAATTTCAGTTAGGACCACATTTAGGACAAAAGCTATTACAGAACAGCGTATCCTAAGTGTGTTATCTTATCTTAACTACAGATAGGAAGGGGGTATTACAGAAATCCTAATCCTAAAATCCGTCTTAACTTTAGGACAACCCCACAGCTGTCCAAACTTCAAAATTATTTGAAAGCTAACGGAAAAACCGCTTATAGTTGCGCTGTCCAACAATGGTATTACATTTATTAATAAATGAAAATGAAGAACAGATATGTAGAAAGACTCTTGGAGGACCCTGAAGATGTGTTACATTTTGATGACAAAACACTTATAAGTAATTACAGACTGCCGCGCAACATGATATTACAGTTAGCACAGGAACTGCAACCAGCATTACAGAGACCAACAAAGTGTCACAGAGCATTACCGGTTATAGTGCAAGTGACTAAAGTCTTACACACCATGTCTACACTGGACGGCGCGACAAAATACTATAGAACTCATTATAATCAGTGATGCTGCCTACACTGGCTGCGGCGCGACACGACAAATCCCCGACAGTAAACTGCTGCTGCATTCTATTTATGACGTGCTGACACAAATTTCAAATGATTTTGAACGGTCGCTTTGTTGCGTCCAGTGTAGACAGACTTTAGCTGTTGCGGCGCGGCGCGACACGACAACTGTCGCGTCTGGTGTAGACACGGTGTTACGTTTTTTTGCAAAAGGTGATTTTCAAAGTGAAGTAGCTTCTATTATTTTGTTTACCTCATCAGCATCTCGCACAGTGTTGGTTGCTTAGTAACAGACCTGAGAGTGGATTGTCCAGCTTGATAATGCAATTTAAGATTTCCTAACTAGAGATTTTGTAAGATAGGATAAGAATCCCAAATCAAGTTAAGATTTGCTTTTGTAATACGAATTTCTGAAAAATCCTAATTTAACATATCACATCTTAAGTTAAGACCTAAGATAGGAAACTTTCTGTAATACGCCCCCTGGGCCTTAAGTTGCCCCAGAGTTTCAGTAGGCAGGAGACCAGTGTTTCCCAAGCCTGTTCGTGGAGACACAGTATAACTCTTCCTAATCAAACAGATCTGATTCAGCTTATCAGCTCGTTAGTAGAGACTCCTAGACCTGAAATGGATGGGTCAGTTAAAGGAGACATCCAAAATGCAAACCAGTCTCATAAAAATACGTACCTCTGCGTACATTTCTGCAACACCGTTTTTACGTACTTTGCAGTGATATGTACTTATTGGTACGTATTTCGCGTCTTGCAAAAATGTGCCCCCAGGTACGTATTTGCCATGAGACCGGGTAGCCAAAATGTGTACTGTTGGTGTGCCTCCAGGAACAAGGTAGGGAAACACTGCAGTAGACAGCAAGTCAACTCACTAGGTCAGGGGTTTCCAGTCCTGCTCCTGGAGGGCCACCTTCCAGCAGACTTTAGCTCCAACCTGAATTAAACACATCTGAACAAGCTTATCGAGGTCTTTAGTATTAATTCCTAGCAGGTGTGTTGGAGCTAAACTCTGCAGAACAGTGGTCCTCCAGGAGTATGGTTTGATACCCCTGAGTTGCCCCAGAGTTTCAGTAGGTATATGTACTTATTGGTACGTATTTCGCGTCTTGCAAAAATGTGCCCCCAGGTACGTATTTGCCATGAGACCGGGTAGCCAAAATGTGTACTGTTGGTGTGCCTCCAGGAACAAGGTAGGGAAACACTGCAGTAGACAGCAAGTCAACTCACTAGGTCAGGGGTTTCCAGTCCTGCTCCTGAAGGGCCACCTTCCAGCAGACTTTAGCTCCAACCTGAATTAAACACATCTGAACATGTCCAGGTACTGCAGGCCGATCTGCTGTCCATGTAGAGGTGTGAGCTGTAGAGACGCCTCCTCTGTCAGGCTGATACAGGTCACTTTAAGGCAGCCTTAGGGAAAGGGTGGGGATATTATCATTATTATAGTTTATGACTAGAAAAGTACAGTTCATAAGGACAAACTGTGAATATCTGGTTAAGTCTGACCCCACGCATCACCGTTACCGGGTTCAAAAACTCTATGAGATCCAAAAAGCAAACAACAAAGGGTGCAAAGGTATAAACAAAGGTATAAAGTATTCTCAACTGGAATGGACTAGAGTCTTGGACCCTGAAAGAGTATTCACTGTGTCACGACTTAAAGGAACACTCCACTATTTTTGAAAATAGGCTCATTTTCCAACTCCCCTAGATTTAAACAGTTGAGTTTTACCGTTTTAGAATCCATTCAGCCGATCTCCGGGTCAAGTTTTTAAGAGTCAAGAGTCAAGTTTCAAATAGGTTTTTTAATTTTTTTTTTTTTTTTTAAATTGTCATTTTTGAGCGAGATGCTAACGGTCTAATCAGATTCAATGATCTATGCTAAGCTACAGCTAAAAGTGCTACCGCCAGACCCGGAGATTGGCTGAATGGATTCGAAAACGGTAAAACTCAACTGTTTAACTCTAGGGGAGTTGGAAAATGAGCCTATTTTCAAAAATAGTGGAGTGTTCCTTTAACAAGTGGATTGACTTGACAAAGCCTTGCTTGACAATTAAAATAGGTTTAAATAAAGTACTAATGTAACGAAAGAAGCGAAAGATCTTTTCTTCCATATTATGATATACTGTACATTCGAGTGAAACAGAATATCGAAAAATTTTAAATGTAGGGTGGGGACATGGTTCTGTCCATCAGTTGTTGATTGGAGATCTCAATGCAATTTTGTAGGCTGAATAACTGTACAGTGTGTGACTCGTACAATGAACTCAGCAGACAGACTCTTACTCTTTGGTTGAGGTTAGCAGTCCATCTTTCAAAATCGAGCAGACCTCACCTTCCCCCAGAAAAAGACTGAAAGACTGGCAGCGATTCCTAGAGCTCATAATGTTTTCCCAGCCTTCCCAGAAAAACTTCACCACTTTGAATTACTCCCTGAATAAATCCACAACCAAACATGGTATTCTGATGCTTAATGGCAGCTAATTCATCACAAGAGCTCTTGAAAATTATCAAGACGTAACATGTTTTACTCGTTGACCAGGTAATGGATGTGCCATGCCAATACATACATTTGCAGTCCACCTGTGGCACAATTCAAAATAGAAGTTTGAAAATCTTAAAAATCTCTACAACAATGCATGGTATAGTGGTAAATAATATCTCACCTCAAGAAGTATGAGATTTATAAAAAAATAAATAAATATGTATTGCAATTGGATGAATCTCATAAAGAAATCTTCAGAGGTCATATTTCACCCCAAAATCAAAAGACGAAAACAAATATAATTTGCATTAAGTTCCATGGATTTTTTGTTTGTTTGTTTGCTTGCACTGTGCCATTTTTCATTTCAGTTTTTACCTGAATTCTCATTACCGTAATGTAAATTCCCATAACCCAAAATTGAAACTAAAATAGGCTTCATTTTTTTCAATTTCTAAATTTCTCTTTTCAATTGGAGTGAAATATTTTCTTTTATCACATGTTCTTGGCGGGTTTCATGAGATTCACCCCAACACCTAAAGACAATAAAAAATATAAAATTGCATTAAAGGTGTCATGAACTGCCTTTTTTTATTATTTTGTACTGTTCTCTGAGGTCCACTTATAACATTATGAAGATTTTTACGTAAAAAAACATAATTCAGAAGTATTAGGCTATTTTCTGTCCTGTTTTGCTCCTCTCATCAGAATGCACTGTTTGACTAGATGTGGCGGATTGTAGACTCAGAAGTAAACACCACTGCTGTGATTGGCTAACAGTTGTGTATGTTTGACAGCCTACCGCCTTCATAGATGGATGCTGCTGTGATTTAGGATTAAAAACGCATAAATATACAGTACATATAAAATGATCTGTAATAACAGACAAAGCAATAGTGATCACGTAATAAAAATAGTTACTCGCACTTGTGTGGTGCGACATTACTGTCAGATCCAATATAGTCGCACAGCATCGTCTTTTAGTTTCAGTCTTTCTGAAAATCCTGCTTTACAAATCTTGTTTGTAAATGAATCCACAGTAAAATGAAGTGAACAAAAGACCAAGTTCTTACTGACAAGGTCTGGATCTTCATTAAAAATAAAGTTCATCCACTCTTTCCTAATGTTGAGATCAGAAAGAACGTCATAGAAAGACACAACTTTTTTTCACAACTTGGCATGAACACATCTTGTTGTCTTCTGAGCATCTTTATCGTTTGGTTTCTGCGTAGACCAGCGTTTGCCTCTCTCGTTATTTGCACGACATGCGTGAATCGGTGGGTGGGGCTAACCAGACAGTGATGTAGAATCTGTGGGCGGAGCTAAACAGAGAGTGATGTAGAATCGGTGGGCGGGGCTAAACAGGCAGTGATGTGGAATCGGTGGGTGGGGCTAAACAGGCAGTGGTGTAGAATCTGTGGGCGGAGCTAAACAGAGAGTGATGTAGAATCGGTGGGCGGGGCTAAACAGGCAGTGATGTGGAATCGGTGGGTGGGGCTAAACAGGCAGTTTTGATTTCTGCTTAGACCTGCATTTGCCTCTCTCATTATTTACTAATGTGTGAATCGTGGGCGGGGCTAAACAGGCAGTGATGTGGAAGCAGGCATTGATCTTCTTCTGCGGAGGCGGAGTTTAGCCACACTATTACGTCTTAAAGTGACACATTCCACAACCTGTCGTTTTGGCAGATTGGCTTCAATATAAGCTGTTTGTAGACTAACGAGAAAGTTTTGAGTTCTGAAAATTACAGGATGTTTTTATAGTACAATGACCTCTTATGTCAGAAGATCGAGGGAAATTTGATTTCTCAGTTCATGAGCCCTTTAAGGAATTGTTGTTGTTTTTTCATTTCAATTTTCACCTGAATTCTCATTATCATAATGTAAATTCCCTGCTGAAAAGCCAAAGTTCCCATAACCCCTTTTCAAAACCATAATTATTTAACAATGCATATACAATTTAATTGTCATAAAACATGGTTTAAAAAAATGGTCCTAAAGTAGGCTTTATTTTCTTTATTTTCTTCTAATTGTCTCTTTTCAATTGGAGTTAAATATTTTCTTCTATCACATGTTCTTGATAGGTTTTATGAGATTCACCCAAAGGCAGATGGAAAATCAACTGCAATGTCTGCCAATATTACCTGATACGTCTAGATGTTCCAGATTGGGACACTGGGATACCACATCAAACACTGCTTCGTTAGACACATTATAGCAGCCTGCAACCTCCAAACGCCGCAGTTCTGGACAGCACTGAGCGACCACACGTAGCCCGCGATCCGACAGCCTGCGGCAGCCACTGGCCACAACCGTCTCCAGGGCCAGACAGACATTGGGAGTGTCCTGACATAACCGATGGGTGAGCACTTTGAGGGCTCGGTCAGCGTTCAGCAGCTCTCCAGTCAGACGAATGGTACTCCAGAGCCGCGGGTCCCAGGTCAGGTTATACCAGCGGTGACACACTCGAGCGCAGCGGCACAGCTGAGGGGTGGACAGGTAAGACAGGACGTGTAGTAAAACAGGATCGGGCAGGATATCAATGAGGGTGGTGGGAGGAACTTTGGAAGGCCGTGAGCGAGTGCCTGGAGGCGGGTGAACCAGGGCAACTGTTTCCCCAGTGATGTTAAAAGATGTGGAAGACGTTTCATGGCCGTTTGGGACTGTTTGAGGGGAGACACAGGAAGGGTTTGACTTCAGAATGAGGGCGGGACTGGGAGTGCTAAGCGTCCTCATGCTCAAGTCCGAATCTGAAAGAACAATGAACATCATAAATACTAGCCCCTCCCCCTCCGCTATGTAATTAAAGCTGCGACAGCTGAGTGTACAAAGTGTCCAAAATTCAACACTTCTTTTTATTGGTTATTTAAGTGCACTTTTCTTTATGGAATTTTCAGTGTGAATGCACTACTCGCACTATTTATACTACAAAAAGGCATAGAATAGTGTGCAAGTACGCAAATTGGAAGACATGCCCCTTTAAGTTACTGTTGTTACATGTGATAAGCCACACATCATGTTCTCACGCAGTTAAAAATACATTGTGGAGCAAAGGACACTGACAACATGCTGACAGACAAGAGCAGCAGGTTACTTTTGATATGAAACAAAGTCTCAGCTTTCAAATTTTGTCATTTTTTAAAGAAATTCAAACAATAAATACCATTTTGTGGCTCTTTCATGTATCGTGACAGATCGCTTTAGCGCCTCAGTTCACATGGCACATGAACCGATCATCTCGTCCTCTTTACCACTAGTTATAGCACAAAATAAACTTGAATAAACACGTTTCAACGTGGAAAGACGTTAATACACACCATTTTTCAAGTTTAAGTCCACAAAAATTAATCTACCAACTCTGTCTGGTTTGTTTATCAGACTAAATGGCAGATTATGTGTTATGATTGGTCAGATGGCCTGTCAATCAAACTCCCGGCGAAAGGTGAATTATTTCAACTAGACATCAATGGGATTAAATGGAAAGCAAATGCATCTCAGATTTGAGAAAGTAAATTAGAAAAATAATGTCATTTACTGTTTAAAGGTAAGAGAGAATCTGATTCTTGTTAGGAGAGAATCTGATAACGCATTAAATGTCTAGAAGCACAAAGGATCCCAAATATGGAAGCCATCAACTGGTTTGAGAAACGCGTTTAGCACAAATGGTATTAACTCAAGCGACACTCTTGGGCTCTTTGTTCTCAAAACTGTTTCTGATATCTCGTTATTGGACGCTGATAAAAGTGTCAAGTTTATCTCAAATGCACTGTGCGCACTTGAAGTGCTTGCCACGGTTGAGTCTGCATTAATGGTGAAGCTTTCATTCTTTGCAGATGTTTCACTGATTTGGAAAAGATCAAGAGGAAGACTGGGTGGTACGGTAGATAGCTTGAGAGTTCTCTGCTAGATCTCACCGTAACCGTGGATTGCGACTGGGACCCCTTGCCTGTATTTTTATTTTCTATATGACATAAACTGGCTTGTAACTGGCTAAAAAGGTTTAGCTCAAAATGCTGACCTATAAAACAAGGCACTACCAACACCAAAGTCCTGGGTTTGATTCCTAAAGAACACATGTTTAGATTGAATGTGCTGTAATTGTTTTGTAAAAAAAGATTTAATATATCCCACAATGCACTGCATTCGACTTGATCTTCCATTTCCAAAGTGACATCAACCACAATTCTTAACATTTTTTTGACGTGGATTGACAAGATTTTAGGATGTTTTTATACCAAATTAAACATTACACATTCATTATGCAAAATAACATAACAGTGGTAACTAGACGCCACTGACTAATTTAAGTTTACACATACTGAGATGACAACATGATAAATATTAGGTCATGTGACAACAATATACTACTCTTCAAAATGTTTGCTGCATCACATTTAAAGGGACAGTTCACCCAAACATTCTTTCTTTCTTCTGTTAAACACAAAAAAAGATATTTTGAAGAATGTTAAACAGCTGAGGGTAGCCACTGACTTCCACTGATACTATGGAAGTCAATGGCTACCGTCAACTGTTTGGTTACCAACATTCTTCTGTGCTTTATACATTTATACATTTTACAGAAATGTCGCTAATGTGACTATACCATAATGCATACTACTTTGTTTTAAATTAATTGATTACTGACTATTACGCTTTATTCATTCCATATAGTTTCAAAGTGAGCACATATTATGCATAAATAAACAGCAATATAATTTGTTACATAAATTATAAATCATAAAGTAACAGTGAAACGCTGTTATGCAACTGATATCTCGCCACTGACTTACAATTAATAACAATCTTTTCTCCTTAGGTCAGTGTGGGGCTGAACAGTTTTACTGTGTGGGTTTGCGTTTAGGAAACTGGTTCATAAGCCAGTCATAAACTGAAAGATAATGAAGAGAAATATTAGGGGGGGAAAGCGTTTATAATATGTTCTTGTCTTCCCTTCCTCTCTATTTCACCTCCTTGTCAAGCCTCCTCCACAAAAATGAGCACAAAGGATGATAGAATGGGAGCAAAACATTTCCAAAGTCTGTCTTTTGGATTCATGGATTCCCATCCCTAAACTCTCGATTAATTGCTCTGCTAAGCTTCAGGATGGTTCTTCTGAGGAAGTGAGGGTTTATGTGTAATGATGCTTTCTGTACAGGAAGTTTTCTTTAGGAAGGAACTTCGGTGGCTCAGATCCTGACATGATGGATTAGTTTAAACAGAATTTTCCTCTGCAAGCCACTTTTTGCATGCAAGATTGCATTTATAGACGCTACATTAACAGACTTCAGTGCTAAAATGAATTAAACACCATCACACAAAAGGTGTAATAAACTCAAATGTATATATGAAATACAGAGTTCTGGCATGAAACTCTAGATGGCGCAGTCCGATAGGTCTAACTCAATCTGACCTAATTACATCGTTATCACATGGCACAGGTTCTCTCCTGTATTAGTAGCCAATGAGCTCGCTGCTCAGCATTCAAATATATGACTAGAGCTTGCCATAGCAGTGCAGCTTGCTTCAGAAGCCCTCCAGCTTCCCCAGCTCCACCTGTATAGATCTGCTACGAGGTGATTCATGTACGCTATATGGGGGTTATTTCATGTATGTTATATGTGCAGCAGCAGCAGCATTTCTTACATGCTCAAAGCAGCATGTTGTGGATGTATTGGCAGTAGCAAGTCTCGGTACTTGCTCTGCCGCAGCAGCAGCAGCGTAGCAGATCTATTCCGCCAAGACCAGATACATTAACATTGTCATGTACATTACCATGCCAATCCCTCTGAGAGTTGTCATGACAGAATTACATTTCTTAATGTATTTTTAAGCATTTTAATGAATAAAATGCCAATCAGATGCCATTGGTTATAATAAAAGTGGAGTTTAATGTACCGAGGGCTGGTCTTCAGATGAATTACTTTACGACTCTAATTCTCTGTGTATGCTTTGGCTCCAGACAGTGAGACAGTGGTCATCCACATGCCTGTCATCCCACAGTGATTTACTGCATATACAGGGACAGACAAACTCCTTCCCTTCTTCCTCATGTGAGAATGAATGACACACAAAGCCCTCTGCTGCGTAGATTTGTGCTTTTGTGCATTTTTTACATGTGTGTGTGTGTGTGTGTGTGTGTGTGTAAGTGCAGTAAGTCAAGGAGATTTGTGTTCCAGACTTGACCTGAGATCAGTTTGACTCACGGCCAGGTCATGATGACATACACAGACTCTCACTCTCGAGTAGTGTTGCCAAAAGACCCGGTACTTCGGTACCAAGTCGGTACTAAAAAAATGAAAACGTTACGGTACCAGGTTTTCTTAAGTACCGGTGGTACCGAGTACCCGGTCAACCCGGTTCTTGATGCGCTATCCGAAATGTTTAACGTTATTAATAAAAATGTTGTTCAATTAGCATGTTTTTGTGTTTTGCTTTGGTACCGAAATTGGTACCGAGAACCGTGGATTTTCACTGGTATTGGTACCGAATACTGAAATTTTGGTACCGTGACAACACTACTCTCGAGGGAGCAAAATGTCTTCGGCATGACAGAAGAGGGCTACACGAAACCCCTCCAGACCCTCAGGCGGAGCCACGTCCAAGACAAATAAAAACAAACTGGTTTCAAATCACAGAATCAATCCAATATGCCTCATCAAGTTTAAAGTGTTCTTCTCTGCCAGTCAAACGAGGACACATAGGCCAGAAACCTAGATGCATGCATGCTGTCTATTTCTATTTCCAGTCTATTTCACCACTAAATTCCACATCAATAGCAAGAACTTTGGATGCTCATTTCATCTGACTCATCACATAATTTCTTGTCTAAATACATGGCCAGAATTAGGGGTGACACCATATCAGATTTTCACTACACAATTATCTTTCACGTCAACAATATTATCGTGATATCTAAGTAAATAATAACTTCAAAAGTGTCAAATTCATATTTAACTTTGTTTAATTCGTGTTTTCTCTTTTTTGGCCAGTAAATCACACTGAAATTTTGAGTGTAGGGAGGTTTAGATAGAGTTTGTAACCATAAATTTACAAAAGTGTGCAAAAAAAAACATACTAGTCCTGCACATCCTGCAGACTGGGTGTCCGACATCTTATCTTTTTAGACTCTGGCGAGCTTTTTTTGAGTCTGAATAAATATCTCACTTTCATCTGTCATCTCCTCGACATGATTTTGTGTGGCAGTAGCTATATATATATATATATATACAGTGCTGATTGAAAGTTTGTGAACCCTTTAGAAAGTTCTATATTTCTGCATAAATATGACCCAAAACATAATCAGATTTTCGCACAAGTATTGAATTTTCAAATTGCACATACATTTTCCCACATAAATGTGAATATACAAAATTTGTTCAAATATATTTATACACACACAGTACCATATTTTAACACATGTACGTCTGTATATTATGAACTGTATTATTGAATATAAATTTATATATATATATATATATATATATGTATACAGTATATATACATACATATATATATATATAATAAACATACACATAAGTATATGTATTGTCACATTTTTTTTCAATATATGAAAAGCGGCAATTCCTTATGTATTATTCAGTATATTATTCTGTGTATTTTCAATATTTATTGTTAAAGTAGATGTGTTATTATTCAAGTAACTAAAAAAAATAAATAAATCCATATTTGTGTATTCCAAGTCATACAATATTTGAGTGAATAACAATGACATTAATTACAATACATTTTCCCTTCATCAGTTACATCAGAGATCATTGATTCCTGCTGACCACAGAAGAAGACAGTATAGACTAATTCTGACTACAGCGCCTCCTGTGGCAATACTGAGAATGCAGCACACACTCAACCATGAAAGACCTAATATAGTGTCTGTTTTAACATGATGACTATCATAATCTATTCCAATGTCTCAACTATTAGCTCATATTAAAATGTTTCTTTTGGAAAGACCGAATAAATGGAGACTAAAACAGCTGGCACAATGATACTGATACATTAATTTCTTCTGATTATTATTCCAGTACTGCGTCTGTGACAACTGTGGTATTTGTGGAACGGCTCCCACTTTTGCTCTATAAATACACTCAGGCCGAGCTGTTAGCATAATATCAATATATTAAACCATGGCCTGTTTTGACTGTGCAACTGCTGGCTGTCTAACAGCACTAAAAATCCACTGCAGGACAAGTTGACAGACCGAGTAAACAGATTTTACAGAAGGGGCTCTGAATTACTTCTCCGGTGACCTTCAGTACAGGCTTTCAGAGCGGCCACAACCGGCAGCGGCTCACAGATTCAATCAGTTTCAGGCTTAAAGACGAAAACACAGTGAAAGATGAAGGATTTGAGAACGGCACCGAGGGAATTCGCTGCTAGATCCTCTGCTTCGCTCTGCAACCGAACCGGCGGTTCTGGGTGGTCCATTCATATCACGGTTCCCTAGGGATGCATAGCATGCAATACAGTCAGTATCTATGGATTTGGTGCACACAGCTGAAACGAGTCCCTGGAGCTTTGGTTCGCACTGTTGGTGTAATGGGTCATTACCAAACTGCCCATCAAATATCCCAACGAACCACTCAAATACTGACTCTACTCAGCTCACTGCAGAGCACTGGCTTTCATACTTGGGATTCCTGTTCAAAAACCATGATGATGACCATCAGTCCCACAAGCCCATGTGTTTATTCAAGCACTCTATAAACAATGGAGCAGACTTTGGCTAGTATCCAGTGTTTATGGATGTGTCCTTTGTTTAGGCAATGTATTGACCCCAAGCTTATTCGGGATGTCCGTGGAGCGCTGATACTAAATGAACCGCTCTCTTGAAAACCAGCGTGAGACATAATACACAGCATTCCAGTGCTCTTACGCCGCGGGTCATTTGGGCAGTTCAACACACGTCTGTCACAGAAACATGCCACAATGAGTTTTAAATCACAGTTCGTTATATATATGTTTGAAAGTTTGCTTTACTTGACTGTTTGATCTTTAAAGTTGGCTATTTAGAGGGAACTCCTTACTAATAAATACATTATTATAAAATAAAGGCACAAAAGCTGTCACTGAAGCGGCACCTTTTCAAAAGGTACACTTTTGTACCTTATTTACTCCTAAAGGATGTATATTAGTACCTTAAAGGTACATATTAGTTTACCTTTTGAACAGGTAGCACCCCAGTACCTGTTTTTTTTTTCTCGGAGAGTGTATTAACAGTCTGTTCCAGTATTATTTTGGTATTATTTACATGCTATTGTAGAATTTGAAATAACTTGATTTTTATATTTTCGGTATTCATTATAATTTTCACGCTTTAGTAATTTTGCTTTTGTCATTTTATGATTTTTTAAAAATAATTATATTTAGATTTGATTTAGTTTTATTTCAGTTTTAGTTTTAGTAATTGTAAGGCACTTCAACATAAACCTATACTATTTCAGTAAGAGACTTTTTTTTTTTTTAGTTTAGGTTTTCATTTAACATTTATATTTTACTTTATATCAGTTTTATTTCAATTAACAAAATTAACAATAAAAATATGCACATTTTTGATTTATTATAATATAATATTGCCGTGTTACAGTAAAAATAATTATTAATAAAATAATTACTTTTAATTTATTTATTTTAATTTTATTAATTTTATTAATAAAAACAAAACAACTAATAAAACATGTGGTATATACACACAACTAAAAAGATATTTGGTAAATACAACTATAAAACTATAATAATTTACATAACTAACCTTATTTTATATATTACTCCAATATACTGAACATCTCTGAATGGAAAACAGTAATAAACAGACCGTTGAACTAAATATTTTGACCTAAAGTGAAGCCCAGAGACTTCATGACAATTCAGTGCATTGCTTTTAATTGGTTTATTTAAATTTACCATCCAAACAAATTCATTCACTAGAATGAATCATTCATTCTAGGGCCATTAAGGAGACAAAACAGTAATAAACTAAGCATTTAACTAAATATTTTGCTATAGAAATAAGATACAAATAAGACCTAAAGTGCAGTGCAGTGACTTTTGCATATAGATGAATCATTTTTGTATATGTTCATCTACATGAATCATCTAAAATAACTGATTCGCTAGAATGAATCAGCCTTTTCAACACTACATGCAGTATTAATGTGAGAGAACTGCTTATGTTAGTAGTATCAAAACTGGTAAAGCTTACTAAGAAGGATGCTCTAGCTACACTGGAACTAAGAAAGTAATCGTTTTGTAACATTTCTTACAGTTCTTCATGAATACAAGCATCTGAACGCAAAATCCACTGCTAGCTGTTGATAGCAAATAAGCAGTTAATAAGCTATAATTACATGCGTCACTGATCAAGAGAATGTTCCATATAAAGCCAAACAGTTAATTAACATTTATTTTTTCAAACGAATTTCAAGTATTCATTATAATTTTCACGCTTTAGTAATTTTGCTTTTGTCATTTTATGATTTTTTAAAAATAATTATATTTAGATTTGATTTAGTTTTATTTCAGTTTTAGTTTTAGTAATTGTAAGGCACTTCAACATAAACCTATACTATTTCAGTAAGAGACTTTTTTTTTTTTTAGTTTAGGTTTTCATTTAACATTTATATTTTACTTTATATCAGTTTTATTTCAATTAACAAAATTAACAATAAAAATATGCACATTTTTGATTTATTATAATATAATATTGCCGTGTTACAGTAAAAATAATTATTAATAAAATAATTACTTTTAATTTATTTATTTTAATTTTATTAATTTTATTAATAAAAACAAAACAACTAATAAAACATGTGGTATATACACACAACTAAAAAGATATTTGGTAAATACAACTATAAAACTATAATAATTTACATAACTAACCTTATTTTATATATTACTCCAATATACTGAACATCTCTGAATGGAAAACAGTAATAAACAGACCGTTGAACTAAATATTTTGACCTAAAGTGAAGCCCAGAGACTTCATGACAATTCAGTGCATTGCTTTTAATTGGTTTATTTAAATTTACCATCCAAACAAATTCATTCACTAGAATGAATCATTCATTCTAGGGCCATTAAGGAGACAAAACAGTAATAAACTAAGCATTTAACTAAATATTTTGCTATAGAAATAAGATACAAATAAGACCTAAAGTGCAGTGCAGTGACTTTTGCATATAGATGAATCATTTTTGTATATGTTCATCCACATGAATCATCTAAAATAACTGATTCGCTAGAATGAATCAGCCTTTTCAACACTACATGCAGTATTAATGCGAGAACTGCTTATGTTAGTAGTATCAAAACTGGTAAAGCTTACTAAGAAGGATGCTCTAGCTACACTGGAACTAAGAAAGTAATCGTTTTGTAACATTTCTTACAGTTCTTCATGAATACAAGCATCTGAACGCAAAATCCACTGCTAGCTGTTGATAGCAAATAAGCAGTTAATAAGCTATAATTACATGCGTCACTGATCAAGAGAATGTTCCATATAAAGCCAAACAGTTAATTAACATTTATTTTTTCAAACGAATTTCAACTGAATTGTGGCTGGCCTCACATTCTTTCTCCTGTTTGATCCAAAGCCCACAGGACAGAAACTAAGATCAACTTTATTCGCAGTGTTGGAATCGTAATCAAAGCCGGACTATCTGTTTAATTCCAACTGTGAAACTTTAGACTAAACATAGAACTAAAACAAACACACATTCTAGACAAAACACAGAGAAACAATTCAGACAAAACATCTTCCAGGCCTGGAAAAAGTGTTATAGATTTAGCTAGTGATTCTCACAGTAAAACATAATGGGACGTAACTTGGTACAATGCTATCTGACTATAAACTGCTCATCTGTAGGCCAGTTTTCGGAAGCAAGTATGATGTTTCATACTTTTTCCGATCTGTTTTTGAATGTATAATAGACTTGCATCACTTCCAGCTGATTGGCCTTGATGTGAACTGCCAAAGGCTGCATATGGAGGAGGAATCCACAGGCATGAGATATCAGAGAAACAGGTTAAGCATCTGGTCTTCAACTCGGACAAAGCGATGCTTGTGCATTTCATGTAGGAAACCACAGCGAGGCCTTTTGGCTGAAGCTATTCCCCAGTGATGGACAAAACAGGGCCGATCAAAAAGTTCAAAAGAAGTGATCGTTCATTAGATCATTCATAACGAACATCATTGCATTTGCATGTTCTTGAATGGAACATCAACTGAACAACAGTAATGGGATAAATGGGATTTTCTTTTCCCCAAAAATGCTATTTAATGTTATTACAATGGACTAAAACTTACTAACTTTGCTCACACAGAGAATAGCAACTCCCCCAAAAAACTGATCATTTTTGTACCCCCC
>NW_015670626.1:643140-666801 GCF_001515625.1 Sinocyclocheilus rhinocerous | reverse complement strand
CCACCCCCCCAAAAAACTGATCATTTTTTTCCCCCCCCCCCCCCCTTATTACAGTTGTGGTGTTCCCTGTCAAACATGACTGTTCTACAAAAATGGCTTGTGAATCTCTCATTGTGCTATACTATTACCAAATCTTGGATTCAATCTTTTTCTAAACTTGTTTTCTTTCAATTAGCACAGGCTTTGTGTTTCTTTTTGGAGCTGATTGATCACAGGCCTCATTGATCTGAGTTGATGCATCTCAGTTTTTGAGTTAAGTTTGCCAATATTATCCACAAATAATACTTTTTTCACTGAAAAACTGAGGTGCGCAAGTTCAGATCAATGAGGCCTGCGATCAATCAGCTCCAAAAAGAAACACAAAACCTGTGCTAATTGAAAGAAAACAAGTTTAGAAAAAGATTAAATCCAGTACTTGGTAATAATATAGCATAACGAGATATTTACAAGCCATTTTTAAAAGGCCGGTCATTTTTGAGAACTCTCAGCACAGCATAAATTAATAAAAATTTTCATAACTACTATCTTCTTCTTATTTTCTAATATTATTTTTCTAAGAATAGTTAAGAATATTTTGCATTCCCAGTCCATCTTGGGAAAGGTTCTTTTAAAATAACTATTTTAAAACACCCAACCCCCCCCCCCCCCCCCAAAATACACTCTCTGTGAAACTTATCACCTGCACACGCTGTGAGGAAATACAGGACGGCAGAATTGAATAATAGAGCAGGGAATAGAACAAGTCAGTGTTAATTATTAAAAAATGCGGATGATGAAGTAGAGAGTGTGGGGGAGGATAAATTTGGCTCTACAAAACTAATTTTCCCATGGTCCAGGCAGCAGTAAAATATCAGTTAAGTTATTCTTCGGGGAGTCTGGTGATGAGTTAAAGCTCTGGAGCCAAGATGACTCAAGTGTGTGAAGGGCAGCCGGTGTTTCAGTAGCTTAATGCACACGATCCACAGTGCTTTTCTGATGAGTTCCTTTCCATCAGATCTTTCCACATGCTGTGCAGTGCTGCCAAATGAGAGCTGTTGGTAGAGTGTGAGAAACACTCTAGTATTCTTTACTCAATTGACATTGGCAAAGACACGCCGCTTATTCAAAATGAGGGAAGTACATTGTCTGGGACATGAATGGTAGATGTAGCAGTGATTTAAAATAATTTCTACAGTAAATGAACTCATTAAAGGAATATTCCCGGGTTCAGTACAAGTTAAACTTCATCGATAGCACTTGTTGATCACCAAAAAAAAACATAGTGAGGCTCTTACAAGGAAAGTGAACGGGGCCCATTTTTAAAACATTACTATACTGACAGAAAGTACAAGTTTTGAAAGCTGGAGGAAGTGTGATATTGGTTACTCACAGCATGAGGAGACAGGCACGCTAATGGCAAGAACCAACCACACAATGTCCATTTTGTCCAGGCAGATGGTGTTTTTTTCATGAGGGGGACCCAGCGCAGGACCCGACTGGTTCCCAGACCCCCATGCGCCTTGAGTGGTGGCTGGGACCTGCCTGTTCATGAAGCTCCCACTAGCTGTGGAGGGTGCCTCTGAGATGTCTGAATCATTTGCTGCAGGCCATGTGGTATCAGTGCTGTTGATAACATCTGTGGCATCTTTTAAAGAGACAAGAGAACCAATGGTCATATTGGTGGTTCCATCCCTGTCATCTTGGATTTTCAAAAAGTTTCCACTCTCCGCTGAAGAAGTGGGATCAGATGTTGTAACATGGTTGAAAGGCAGGGCTAGAGCTGGGGGAGGAGACTGGATGTCAGTTTGTGCCAAAGCTTTTCCCACCGTTCCCAATGGGAGAGTGGGATCCTCTGTTGAAGACACGTCACGCAATGTAATGGTGTGGTGCGAAGCCACCTTATCTCACCTGCACACGCTGTGAGGAAATACAGGACGGCAGAATTGAATAATAGAGCAGGGAATAGAACAAGTCAGTGGTAATTATTAAAAAATGCGGATGATGAAGTAGAGAGTGTGGGGGAGGATAAATTTGGCTCTACAAAACTAATTTTCCCATGGTCCAGGCAGCAGTAAAATATCAGTTAAGTTATTCTTCGGGGAGTCTGGTGATGAGTTAAAGCTCTGGAGCCAAGATGACTCAAGTGTGTGAAGGGCAGCCGGTGTTTCAGTAGCTTAATGCACACGATCCACAGTGCTTTTCTGATGAGTTCCTTTCCATCAGATCTTTCCACATGCTGTGCAGTGCTGCCAAATGAGAGCTGTTGGTAGAGTGTGAGAAACACTCTAGTATTCTTTACTCAATTGACATTGGCAAAGACACGCCGCTTATTCAAAATGAGGGAAGTACATTGTCTTGGACATAAATGGTAGGTGTAGCAGTGATTTAAAATCATTTCTACAGTAAATGAACTCATTAAAGGAATATTCCCGGGTTCAGTACAAGTTAAACTTCATCGATAGCACTTGTTGATCACCAAAAAAAAACATAGTGAGGCACTTACAAGGAAAGTGAACGGGGCCCATTTTTAAAACATTACTATACACCCTTTCAATAGTATAGTCAAAAAACATGAACAATACGTGTTAACATGATTTTAGTGTGAAATCATCACTTTTTTCTGCTTAAAGTTACTTCCTGTATAATATTACAACGTTGTTGCCATGACAACGCCTAAATCTCTACAACCCAAAATGAATGTAAAAATTATGATTTAAACCGCTTTACAGATTTACAAATAATGCAAAAGTATGTTTAATGTAAGTGCTTTTATAAAATTATAAGCTTCAAATATTTCCATTGTAAGTGTAGGAAAGAAAGCTAATCCCATGAAAGCAAGAACACGCAAAAACAAAACAGAGGCGTTTACCTGTCCAGAACCTGCCACTATGAAAGTAAACGCTTGTTCACACCAATACGATTGTTAACTCTTTCCCCGGCACTGACGGAATTTTACGACTTTCCATGATTTCACTGTTATATGGTAGGGGGCACTATTACACATCTTCTGAAAGAGTACTGAATCTCTGGATCAATCTCATATGTAAGCAGATGCATATGTAAAATAATGCGATCGTCAAACATTAAACAGCATATAAATCAAAACTGCCTAATGTTACCAAATGAAATATCGAGCCAGGAAGTGGTTTAGATTAGAAATAAATAATAAAATAGACCATAAAATAATAAAATAAAAAAGAATGCATGAAGCTTAATAAAAAGATATAAATATGTCTTTTGAAATATTGCATGTCCAGATATTCATACAAGAAAATAATCTGTGGGCCATGAAGGTTTTTTCATTTTGTGAAAATGGCAAAAAATGCTGGCGGTGACTGGCAACTTTTACACAAAAAAAAAAAAAGAGTTAGGCACGATAGCACCACCAATCCCCAAAAGATATCCAGGTCTTCAATATGGGTTGCAAGATGTTCTGGGAAGGCCCCCTGCACTATATAGTTATGACAAGAAGCAAATTGTGGCAACTGCTGTAATGTGGTCATGGACATCTGGAGGTCTGACTGACTAAGCCCTCTGGTTTGGAAAGAGAGGGATTGATGAGGTAATGCTATGCTGTCCAGATTCGGTCCGTAGATTCAGGTTTAACCAGAGAGAAAGCCATGCTCCAACATTCCATCAACTATTATCCCCAAGCACATCGTAAAAGTTTGTTGTTTAGGAACCTCGCAGTTAAAATTGCGTCCCTCTTCGGAGAGGTGTTGAATCGTACTTTGCGAAAGGGTTCGGCCCTGTGAGGTTCTACCCAAACTTGGCTCCATCAAAACCCAGCTCCTGCTCATGTGACGGTTCAGTCAGAGGGTAAGGAGTTACATATTTTCACAGTTGTGTTTTTAATGATTGAGAAGTTCATACCTACAGCGTGCCTCCCTTGAAGAGTCCAAACACAACTCTGCCTAACATGACCTAGACAGCTCTAGGTGAAACATTGAGAACATAACACAAGAGCCAAAACCACAATTTTGACTGAATGAAGCCTTTACTTTTCATTGCCCAGTGCATTCATAATGCAAACTTGACAGCTGACAGCTGCCTGGAGATTGGTTCACTTCCAAATGAATGTTCTGTCATTATTTACTTGTTCTAAACCTGTTTGACTTTCTTTCTTCTGTAGAACATGTCTCAGTGTTTTTATCCATACAATGGAAGTCAATGGGTTCCAATGTTGTTTGGATCCCGATACTCCACAAAACATCTTCTGTTGAGTTCTGCAGGAGAAGGAAAATCATACAGATCTGGAACAACACAAGGTTGTATATACTTTTAAGTCTGAAATTGCTTGGTGCAATAAAGCAGGGAATTATCACAAATTTATTTAAAAATGTGGACTGCTTTACCCAATAACATGTTATTATGCAATACTACGTCAGGTTTTTCCTCAGCATCGCCCTGGGAATTGAAAACAACTTGGTCACGAGTCTGGGTGGAGTATTTGAATCAACAACACCTGCATCACATCAGAAGCTAATTAAGAAGACTACAAAAGAAGTGCTTAAGCTGCGGTATATGGGGAGCTAATATTTCTTTATAGTATAGTAGATGGTTTGCCAGTGACATATATTATTTGGATGACTCTTAAAAGCGTAAATATCTATTTTCTTTTCCCATACACTGCCTTTCATGTCACTGCTCAGGATAGTCACTTGTGAATGGGTTGGTACCATCAGCCAATCATCATTGCTATGGTGTCATAGTCCTGAGTAATTAGCCACATGGCAGGCTCATTCATCCATGCATTTAATCTAATATACATACAGCTCAACAGCTTCTGTGTAAACATGATTGCAACCTCAATATCTGTTTTCTTTCAACTTCAGCAAACGTGTTTGTAGAATTTGAGTTATGACGTTGAGTTAGGGTCAAATCGACAGAAACAGATCTTAAGAATGCACACACAGAAACTGTTTAAACATAGCAGCACACCAAAAGGAGATAGTAGATAACATCAAAATGAGTATAATTAAATATACGTTATAACTGTTGTTCTTCATACAAACAAATCAGATTTAAACAAGAAACATTAGACCAATTATGTTAGTAAGGCTACACATTGCTAAACATTTCCTTCAAGCCCAGTTTTACATTTGACATTGAGAATTAGCAGGGTATCTTGAATATGTGCAAGGCATTTTGAAACATTACACTAGTAGGTGGAGAGTCTGGAGACAAGTGACTGTCATTGAATCATTGACTCAACTGATTTATTCAAAACCACTGATTCGTTCAGGAACAAAATAAGTGATCTGCTGAATTCTAAGCTGCATACAACTCTTAATATTTCTGCCATATGGCAAAAATAGTATGTGGTTCCGGATTCAGCAGATCACTTATTTTGTTCCTGAACGAATCAGTGGTTTTGAATAAATCAGTTGAGTCAATGATTCAATGACACTTGATTCGATCATGCATAACAGTCGATTCTGCTTTGGCTTCATTTAGAACCATTTTTGTTGATGGAGAAAGATGAATATTGTGTCCAAAATTCTAAGTTACTCAATATTAACTTCTTGTTTATTGAACTGCAATATTAAAGCAATATCACATTTGCAATCATGCTGGTCCACTGCGAACCATATAAATACATATGCTTTTTTCCAAATTCTGTCTGGATGCATAAAATTGTCATTTAACTGTTTTGAAGACATAGAGATAATTCATTAGTATTTGAAATATAAGCAATAAACCATCAGAAGGTAGATCCTATAATTGTTTGCTTCATAGAAAGTTGTAGCCAGTTCCCAATGAAATATGAAGGAAATGTCACTAAGAAATGGATATACCAAACTGCATCTGCATAAACCGCACACTCCTGCATGCCAGGTTTACGTTACGATATTTGACTTACCGTACCGTTTAATAAACATCAGCAAACTAAATCTGCCGTACTCTCCCACATCTCTCTTTATGCAATAGGCTATGTACTGAAGCTGAAAGTCTTTGGCAATGCAATCGGTCTGAATCGGGAGAAGTTGATTAATAGGTTTTCCTTGGGCTGAACTGTCCAATCTGCTGTTATTTAGTGCTAGCCATCAGTAATCAGTACTGTCACCTGGCTTTACTTTAAAACCCCATTACTCCTTAGTGCAGTATAACAAATTTCCACTCATACGTCTATTGTCTGCACAAGAGAAGATTGACAATGACACCTGGCTCACACATTGTGCAAATCTGTATGATGAGAAAAATATGAAGAGAGACTGTTAGTAATCTAGAAGCTTACAAACAGCTGTTAATAACCGGAGCCCATGAGGAGAGAGAAAGCTTGAATAGAGACAGACTGAGCTGCAGTGCTCGGACTGTTAAACTCACAGCGTGGACAGAGAGATAGAAACACGAGTCCGCATATCACTCCTGCAGAAGCAGCAGAGGAGGAGGCTGTAGATGAGTCCTGCTGGGAATTCTCCCACGCATTTATCTGAGGAAGGGAAAGTCCATCTATTTGAGATAAACTTGTTCTAAGAAAATTCCAATATATGAGAGGATTTACACTTCAGTCCCTGTGTGTAACAGCGATTCGAATCTCTTAGAATGCCTTAAGATAGTCACTACAGAAATAGAAGAACATAAACATACTACAGAGCATGCATCTATATAACTATTTTGCATAATAATGATAATGATAATAGATTCAAAGGTTTGTCAAGGCAAACTCCATGTTGACTTGAGAAAGCAGTTTAAAAAGCTGGAAGTTTGAAGCGGTTTCAAAGTTTGACATTTTTAACTCTCTCGGATTTCTTTTTATATTGTCTCTCTGACCCTTAAAATTAAACGTTTTCATTTTAGTACTTGATGTAAAGCACTCTTGGCATGCGAAATACGAAAATTTGACAACATTTCACTATATCTTACTCCTATTGTTAGTTCAGAAATACAGAATCTTCTTGTGTTTTTTAGGAATAGCAGTAGCCTATTTATCCATTAGTAGCTACTGTGACTGAGCCGAATCTCTGATAAATGGTCCTACGGGGGAAATTTTCAATTCTGAAATTTACAGTATGCTTACATAGTACATTAAAGTCTTTAAAAAGAAAACCTCAATACAACTCTTTGAAAGAGGTAGAAAAAAATTATCAATTCCTCACTGAAGAAAACTGGCACCGCAAAGTGGGTTAATAATCCTCCTGTGCTAACAGCTCCGGTCTCATAATTTGTTATTCGTCCTTGAACAATCTGTAGAGAAACCACACCTCAAACACACGGGGAGCCAAAGAAAACTGTCCGGGGACAACCATTCCTTATGGTGTATATTTTGAACCACATCCCAAACAAGGAATGTGGACTTGTGAGCATTTTAACTACTTTAGTTAAGCACCTCGTGAAATTCTCTCTCATATTGACCATTTGTAAGGAGCTAAATTTAGCTATTCATAAGCTGAGAAATCTATCTGTGTTGAATTTATCTTGAAAAACAGAGACAGGAGACTCCTTTTAAAATGGCAAAGCAAGTCCTCCTTCTTTCTCCACTAGAAAATCGTCCCACTTTTAGATGTTTTCCATATAATGAGAAGATATTTGAGATGTTCCATTGAGCATTATCTACAGGCTCAAAGAGGTTTTATTAGCGTCATGGTGTTCTTTGACATAAACTCTCAAATATCCCCTGAAGTTCAGATGAGCGAGGGTGGTCTATCTCCTGTTCCTCTTTCCAGCTGAACAACCAGATGCCTCAGAGGTTGTGGAAAACAGATGAAGGCTGCAGGTGTTCAAAATGTGTGTTCGCTACCAAACCTCGACAGTACTGAGAAGCGCTCAGTCTTTCAAAATAGCATACCATAGAGGAACATCATCCTTCTTACATTCGACAAGGTCCTACAAATATGGACCTCGAGGCCCGGATTATATGAGTGATGGTAGGAGGGTTGGCACAAGACATTCTCAGCATTTTAATGGTTTGTTTTGGGCATTTAATGGTTTGGTTCGAGACTTTCCCACACTTTGGAAGCCAGTCAGTGTTCAATCTTAAACGGAGAAGAAAGTGTTCAAGCTAAGAGCACAATATGTTCCCTGTTAAGCTCAGCTGGGCATTATTATCCATTTGCAGGCATGAAATTGTATTTGGCAAATTGCATTAAAATATATTAATCCTTTTGTAAATGAATTATTTGCTGTTTTTAGTAGTGGCAATAATTGTGAGGGAAAATTTGCCAAGAGATGAGAAACCTTTTATTTATTTGTATCTCTTTCTTTGATCGGTGAAGATTAGATTACCGTTTTTACATTGTGATTCCTTAAAATTTAGGGTCAGTTGCTCCATTTTATTTACTTAACTAATTATGGCCACATACTCCATTTTATTTTAATTCACATTTTTTCATGTTTGACATTTTTGTGTGTGCGAGTGTTGATTTTAGACCCTGTACTAACATGGGATCATGTTTAAATATAATGCAATCATAGGATGTATATTTATTATGTTTGTAGTAGAACCCAGAAAAGCAAGTTCTTTTACTAAAATTACCACACCCAAAAATATGGTGAATTGCCGCCACAACATACACAGATGTGATTTCCCATAGTGCAAGAGTTGGACGTTCACAATGCCAAGGCTTTGTCATTCGTCCAGGCATTATTTGTGTTTGTGGCATATCCATACTTGGAGAAAGCACACATCGCTGTGGCCGAACAGTCTCCTGACTGACAGTATGAAATATCCTGACATTTCAGACACGCTCACATGTGTTTGTTATCCTGTGGGAAGCGTCATCCCACACAAGAGGATTTCATCCTGCCCTTAAGGCATAAATATAGAGCGATTCAAGGTCTTTACGTTGTGTGTGTGTGTTTGTGCATATACGCACATCTGAATATTGTTCATAAAAACAAATCATTCTGACTGACCCTCATCTGTGACAAAACAGAGATAAAAAAAAAAGAAAGAACAGTAAATTAATTATTTAATTAAATTAATGTCCAGAAAGATTTGAAAGAAAAACAATGCATTAAGGGCCAGGGGTGTAAACTTTTGAACAGAATGAAGATGTGCACATTTTTCTTTTTTTTCTTTTTTTTTTTTGCCCTTCAGAAGCTCCAGAAATTACTTACTTGTGCATATACGCACATCTGAATATTGTTCATAAAAACAAATCATTCTGACTGACCCTCATCTGTGACAAAACAGAGATAAAAAAAAAAGAAAGAACAGTAAATTAATTATTTAATTAAATTAATGTCCAGAAAGATTTGAAAGAAAAACAATGCATTAAGGGCCAGGGGTGTAAACTTTTGAACAGAATGAAGATGTGCACATTTTTCTTTCTTTTTTATTTTTTTTGCCCTTCAGAAGCTCCAGAAGATACTTACATGTTTCCCAGAAGACAAAATAAGTTACATTTACCCCGATCTTCAAATTCAAAAGGCTCTTAATGCATGGTGTTTCCTTCTGCAGCATCAGTGAGCGTTTGAACCTTCTGTAATAGTTGCGTATGAGTCCCTCAGTTCTCCTCAGTGTGAAAAGATGAATCTCAAAATCATACAGTCATTGTTGGAAAGGGTTCAAATACACAAAAGACACTGGAAAACCAAAGAATTAGTGGGAGCTGAAGGATTTTTCTGAAGAACAGCGGGCAGTTGAACTGTTCAGGACAAACAATGGACTCATGAACAACTAAAAAAACAAACAAACAAAAAAAACTAAAAACACAGCTGTGGATCATCCAGGTATACAGTATTAAGAATCAAGCATTTGTAAACTTTTGAATGGGGTCATTTTTATAAATTCAACTGTTATTTTCTCTTGTGGACTATATGTGAACATCTTTTATGTGAAATATCTTATTCAGGTCTGTACTAAATAAAAAATAACATGCATTTTGTATGATCCCTCTTATTTTGGTTAAATAATTAACATTTTGCAGATACTGCAACTGTGACATTTTGACCACAACTGTACACTCTAAAATGACTTTCCTATTCAAGTGACGTAACTTGTCGAAGGTCATGTTAATATAATTGTCTAGCACTATTCCACTCAGTAACACCCTTCCTTTTACAATCCAATCAAAGTCCCACCCTTTTTTATCCCTTTGAATATTCTGTTTCACTTGTAAAAACTTCACATTATAAAAACTAAAATGCGTTGCGAATGCTCTTTCATGTTGACTTTAAACAGCGGCTAGATTCTTAGCAACTAGCTTAGTTTCCTTCCTGGCTCCCTATCATGTACAAAGGCCAGTGCTGTGTGCTTAACATTTCAACTTTTTATGATCACATTATTCCTTTGTTAAGTTTAGTGGGCAATAGTTTCCAAGTTTTTCACACAGCTTAAACATCTAATCATAGCTCTTAATATTGACTTTAACCTCATTTTCATGTCCCTGTCCACCACACTGTGTCGCACTCATTAATGCCGGGCATTGCTTAGCAAAATGTTTGTTGATATTCATTGTTCCACCTGTCTGCGCCAAGAAACTATGAAATACTATGACTACGACCATAATCACGGGTCACACTCTATTAGCACCTGGCTCACTCTTTTTCACACACACACCAGATGCCCCATTTTGGGGACAATATGGAGTTGGACACACTCCCTGGTGTGAAGCCTGAGTAGGGTGGGTATAACAGTGTATAAAGAACAGATTCAACCTGGAAAACAGCTTTCCAGGGAGCTGTGGTGGTGCCCAACCACATACTGACTCTAAAACGAAATGTCAGATTTAAATATGCATCTCAACGCAGTATAAAGATAAGTTAAAAAGAATGGATTCATGTGAATTCTTAAGTTTAAACATCTTGATGATGTATTGCAAAAACATACTCTAACCTACTTTGCTTTCAAATGTTTGAGCTATTTAATATCTTAAAGAGGTCATATGATGTTGCTAAAAAGAACATTATTTTGTGTATTTGGTGTAATAAAATGTGTTTATGCGGTTTAAGGTTCAAAAAACACATTATTTTCCACATACTGTACATTATTGTTTCTCCTCTATGCCCCGCCTTGATTTTTACAAAGCTCATCGGTCTGAAAAGCAAGGTGTGCTGTGATTGGCCAGCTATCCAGTGCGTTGTGATTGGCCGAATACCTCAAGCATGTGACGGAAATTGACGTAGACATGTGGGGGCGTGTTAGAACGAGCCGTTTTAGGTAGGCGTGGTTGACTCTTAACTTTTATAAAGAATAGCTCTTTGGATTTAAGACTTTAGTCTTCGCAACTTTACGGATCTTCTTTATGCACCAAGAGCTTGTAAATCGCATCATATGGCCCCTTTAACTTGCTATTAACATGCCAACCGTTTAACTAACTTTAACTACCTACAAACATGCCAAGAATTTAACTACTGTCGATATGTCAACCAGTTATAAACATGTCGACAGTGTAACTAGCTATAAACATGAAGGCAGAATAACTAACTTTATCAATTTGCTGACAGTTGAACTTTAATCTTTATAAATTGACATTTGAATAATTTCAACTAACTATATAAACATGATGAAGGTTTAAATAATTTCACTAGCTGAAAACATAACAAATGAGTTATAAAAATGCTGACAGTTTAATTAACATTAGCTATAAACAAGAAGACAGTTTGACTAACTTTAACTACCTATAAACATTCCAAGAGTTAGTAAACGTGTTGACAGTTTAACTGTAGCTAGCTGTAAAAATAGTTTAACTAACATTAGACTATAGACATCAAGGCAGTATAACTAATTTTCACTAACCATAAATTTGTTGGCAGCTGCATTTTAATCCTAATAAACTGACATTTGATTAATTTTAATTATCTATAAACATGTCAAAAGTTTAACTAACTTTAACTAGCACTAACCTTGTTGACAGTTGAACTATCTTTAACTACCTATAAACATGTCAACAGTTTAACTAACTTAACTAGCTATAAAAAATGTTGAAAGTTAACAAATTTCCCTAGCTATAAACATGTTGACAGTTTAACTAACTTTAACTAGCCATAAACTTGTTGATAGTTGAACTTTAGCTATAAACATGTTAGCAGTTTAACTAACTTAACTAGCTATAAAAATGCTGACTGTTTAATCAACTTTAGCTATAAACAAGTAAACCACTTCATAAATTATTACTAGCTATATAATCTTGTTGACAGTTGAGCTAACTAGCTATAAACATGTCAACAGTTTAACTTAACTAGCTATAAAAATGTTGAGTTTCATTAACTTTAACTATAAACTTGTTGACAGTTCAACTAACTTAATTAGCTATAAAAAGATAAACAATTTAACTAATTGTACTAGCTATAAACATGTTGACAGTAACTTTTAGTAACTTGCTTACTATAACAGTAGTAGACATGCAAGTAAAAACAGACCGTAGACAAAGACGGTTTATGCTAATATACACTATAGCGACCCTTGTGTATTTGCATTGCATTATCAGTTAGTCTAAAACACATTTTGCAATGCAGTGACATGTGAAATCAAGCTTGAGCAGTAAGAAGCGCCTGTGTGTAGAGTAAAGCAATATTTAGTCCAGACAAAAACAAATACACTGCATAAAGGTTTCGTCAACATACGGATGCGGTTGGCGACGTTGTGATGGTTGAGCTCAGTTCTCAGCACCCAGCAGATAGAGATCCCACGCCAAATACACAGTAAAAATATTTACAAGCTTTTTGCAGGCATGATTTACAGTAATGAAACTAAAAAGGCTATGGAACCAATAAACGAATGAAGTTGTTTAAACATGCACTGCTAAATATAACAACACGGGTCAAATGGTTAGCCGTAATGGAAAGGAACGTCGTAATCGCTAATCCTATCAGGTTACAAAACAACCCTAGAGTGATCTTATATGTGGAATATATCTGCTGGGGAGGTCCTGTGGTACATGAGAATTTATGATGCATAAACCAAGTCAAACTCACAAAGGGATTAACAGATTTACTGTCTTTTTTATTAGTCTTATTTTTACAGTACAGCACGGGGATGCAAAGGGTGCAATCCACACCACTGTAACGTAAAAACATCTCGATGATGTTTTCCTAATTTCAAGAGAACCTCTAAGAAAAACAGCCACACACACTATGCAATCCTGCAGCTAATATCCAGATATTAACCTGCCCTGGGGATTTTTCCAATCTGCTCGCTTGCAAGACAAACGGCCCACAAGTTAGTTTTGAATGCCAAGTTTGTTTTCAATTTCCAGGATATCCTACGAGCACATAAGTTTGCTACAAAATGATAAGCATTTCATAAAGACAGAGAGAGAGAGAGAGAGAGAGAGAGAGGGCAGAAAGGAAGAGCGAATGGGACTTAGCAGGCATTTTGGCTCATAATGAAGACCAGATGGTTTACCTTCACTGGTAGCCACATTCTTGGGAGCTTTGGTGGGCGTATGATCAGTGCTGGAGCTCACATCGGAGGAGATACTGGAGCTACCCTTGCCTGGGACAGAAGCGAAACAGAAAATAACGTTTTGTGAAAACAGCTCGTTTTTGAGATCATACTTGACTGCATGCATTCACAATCCATACAGTCGGCTCCATCGGCCAGCTCTGGGAGCCCTGGTGTGCAGTTTCACAGAAGGGTGGGGTGCAACGGTTCCCACTGTAAGTCAATATTATAACAGATGCAATAAAAGCACGATCGGACATTTTGGCCCAATCACTCATTCACTTGCTGAACCATTTCTGAAAGCAAGGAACCTCCTCTTGTTCCTAATCCAGAGCGAGGTCTGAGGTTTTCATGATTAAAGATTTCAAGAAGAACTCATTACTCAGTACTCATCAGGAATGCACTGAAGCTGAGCAAAACATCTTCCTGCCAAGACAATATCCGTGACTGGAACAATAGATGGAAGAAATTACTTTAGTATCTCCAACACTGGCAGAGTTTGCAGTTTCGCTATGATCCTCCAAGACAGATTTATCTATCATACATTAGGACATATTTGGCCACTGTGCAAGAGAACGAGCAGAGACCATTCGTGACGGCTTGTTACTTGTATTTGGTTGATGTTTTTTTTTAAGAGTTTGCACTTTAGTTCACATTTGTGGATTTTAAAGTTGGATTGGTGTTGTAATAAAAGTGCGGTCATTCACAGCCTGGAATGGAGATCCAGACATAAATCAACAACACTACCACCACCCTTTAGATTATGGTTCCCCACTCGCAGGGACAAGCCAGTGTTAAGCGCCTGACTTTTTTTTTATTGCATGAATTTCCATGTTGGTTGATGCGAGTGCTTGATTGGTGTTGGTCTAGCTGGTCGACCACCATAGCCATGCTACTCACCAGCAAATCTTAACCCCCCTGTCGTGTCAAATTTTAGAGTGCACATTTTCAAAATGAGCTCTAGTACCTCCAGTTTGTTATTCTGACATTAATTCAGTCTCAAACGGATTAATTAGCAGAAGTTATTAGTCCACCACGAGCGTGATGTCATTAGCTCCTGACCAAAGTGTTTCAAACAATGGATGTGGGACCCACTTGCTATGGTTTCTAGAAACAGTCATGACTAGCTAGCTAACTTCTCCAGTAATGAATTGTATTATGGTAGTTACGCAGTGAGTTTTTCATGGAAAGTGCACCCCAGCTTGGCCTTTCTGGCAAAACCCATTTTAATTGCATAATGTGATGAATTTCAGACTCATTTTTATTTGACAAGAAAAAAACAAACCATTATGAAGTTGAGGTCCATGGAAAAGGTCTTACTTTCTGTAGAAGAAGATGTGAGTGTGTGCATGTGTGTTAATTTGGCAGGGTTGGTTTATGGCACTTCATCCTCTGTCAGGTCATAAACTTGAACCACAAGAGGCTCCATGTGAGCAGAGCACAGCTTCATCCCACAAGCACCGTTCTCTCTGTAAACAAGTTCCTCTTCTCGCTCTTAACACACATCCATACAGGAGAAAAACACACAGAAACACTCACTAACGCTCTTTTCACACATATAAAGAGGTCACGGAGTTGCTGTAGTGTTAGTCGCTGCAATGTGTGAACGCCCCTTTACACGCCCGAAATGTTGCCAATATATGTCCACCCTGGAAAGCTGTTGTGTGAAGGTCTTTCAAACAAGCTGTCAGATTAGTGCTGATGCATTGAATGACTCAATGAACTCTTATCACCTCGGTCATAACGGAAAAACAGCCGAATAACCTGAATACAGTGTTACGTGCTGCAGTGACATCAGTGAGCCACAACATCTGCTTCAGTTCCTATTGTAGTCGGCAGAATGCGACTCATCCGTCAAGTGGACCCCATGTGCTTTGCACGCCTTGAATTACGAACAGATACGGACAATGTTATTATGATGTTGCTAGGCAAAGCTTTCACAAAGCATAAAGTCTTCAGCTTAATCAAAACGGATGATGAAACTGTATTACTTTGTTGCTAAAAGAGACGCAGCAGCGTTCGTACTCAGAATCAAGAGCTAAAACCACAGATATTTGCTTTGGTACTGTTTTACAGGCGATTTTCACAAGTCAGTACTGAAAAATGATGTATGGCAAACAAATGCGGCCTGAAATGTATAAAGGATGAAATGAGGGTGACAATATACAGGAAAATGAAGAGGTCAGCTCTCACCTGTTTATTGTGGCATACACACACTTTCTTGAAAATGGGCATTCACAATGACAGCTTTACAGTTCAGCACAAGGGTAAACACAGAGATAGGTCATCCTTTAAATATTGATTTTAGGACTTACAAAAAGTGTTGAATTAAAGGGATTGTTCATCCAAAAATAAACCTGTTGAACACAAAAGAAGTTATTCTGAAGAGTGTTCATAAACAAACAGCTGACAGTACCCATTGACTTCCATAGTATTTTTTTTTTTTTCATATTATGGAAGTCAATGGCTACCATCAACTTTTTGATTACCAACATTCTTCAAAATATCTTCTTTTGTGTTCAACAGAAGAAAGAAACTCATAGAGGTTTGGAACAACTTGAGGGTGAGCAAATGATGACAGAATGTCCATTTTTGGCTGAATGATACCTTTAAGCAATTTTTTTCCTCCAATAAAAGCTGATGGTAAGTTTTATAATTATTATTATAATTATTATTTTTATTTACTTTTTTGACATTATTACCAACCATGAATTTGTGACTTGTGACAGTAATGCCAGCGACAAATTCTCACATAAAATACATTTTCTAAGATGGTTTCAAAACAATCTGAAAATTCACACCACTGACCTATTTAAAATAAATAAATAATAAATTACAAAATTATTTGTTTTTTTCAATTAAACATTTTCATATGAATATTAAGCAATGTAACTGATTTAAAGTAACCTTTAAATAAATTGCAAATATTATACACACACACACACACACATATATATATATATATATATATATATATATATATATGATCAAATTTAATAGAATTGCAAAACAATATAGAGCCAAACCATGTAATATTATTTGATATATTGTTATACGTTATGGAATGAAGCTGTTTATATGGAAATTCTTGACTATTTGAGATATTTTTTTCAATGGGCGAGAAAGAAGACGTCAAAGTTTACGAGATCCATCACCTGATACAGTGGGATGCAGCTGAAACTGCAACTAGCAACCAGTGGTACAGCAGTTTAATCACTCAGTATAGTCAGTGTGAACGTCCTTTAAGAGTGCCAGATCATTGATTTGAGATCCTTCTTTGCTCTTAGACGGGCGCTGAACTTTGACTGAACTCTGACCTGCAAAAATGACGTCTGGAAAATCCAAAAGTCTCCACTTTCTCCTACTAAACTAGGAAGAAAAGAGCTCTGCTCGACTGTGAGAATAAATTAGAATCATTAAGCTGTCAGTCGTTTGCCAACCCAAGCACAGCCACTTCCCATCACGTAAAGGGAGAAATGACAAAGGAGATTTCCTTCGAATGTTCACAAACGGTCCATCACTCATGGCCTGAGTGGCCAGTCCTGCTTTTGATCCAATGACCTTAATCCATAAGTCTTATTAGAGCTCTTTACCTCCATGATGGAAATTTCAAATACTCCCAAGTATTCCAGATAGAGACTAAAAGAGCAGGACTGTCCTAAGCACACATTCCCACATTTGCCTTGATTTGTGCTGTTGCACTAAACACGATATTCAGTACAATTGCATTTAAACAGCTCAATGAGCGTGAAGTTCATTTCAAGTAAAAATGTAGCCAGTTATATTATCCGTTTTCCAAAAATACTTTGCACCTGCTTAGATCATGGTGGTCGCTCATATTTCTGTAATTGCTTCACACTCTTTAAAACAAAATACCAACATGTTGGATGAACACACATGCACTTGCAAAGTGAATCACTATAGATCCATTAAATGGTCTATTCAACTCAGAGAGAGACAGTAAAGCTGCTGATCTCAACAAGAGGTTGATTACATTTATATTCAGCTTGAATTGGCATGTTTATGTTAAGGTTAAAGTAGTTGTGAGTCACAAAATCAGACTACACAGGTGGTCACAGGAGGTGCCTTTGAGGCACATCACTATCAGGTACACGATGATCTGTTTAACCTGAACACTTATGATCAAATCACCCAGAGCAGATGTTAATGGCAGATGTGAACAAGGCCAGAGAGAGCTGACTGTGAGCAGTTTGACACACCCACGAGTGTTGAGTTTTACTCAAAACTGCATAAAGTACACACATCTGCACGACACCATCGGGAGCTCAGGACTGTTTGTAAATATCAGCGGTTGCTTCTGGGATCAGAACTGCACGCAAACATCTACTCTGTGCCATATGAGTTACACAAATGGTTACTGTTACCAAACAAGTTTCCCAAATATTCCCCTTATTTCCCCTTATGGTTAGGAAGTGTACAACACCTGGAAAAAGTTATCTGTTAGCATTTCCATTCATCTCAGTAGCAGTTGCTTATTTGAAACAAACCCCCTTCTTCTTCTTCTTCTTCTTCTTCTTCTTCTTGTGCTGTTTTATGGCGGCTGACAAGCCAACTTATGGTGTATTGATAGATTGGAATTGATTAAACCTATATCTTTCAATTTCTTAATCAACTCTTCTCTTTCCTTGGTAAACACTGCACAATGTAGGAGTACATGCTCAATAGTCTCTGCTTCACTACAGGATATACATAATCCAGTCTGATGTTTCCCTGTTGTGAACAATGAATGATTTAAACCAGAATGTCCTATTAGGAGTCGTGTAATAATTACAGTATACTCTCTCTCATACTATTGAGGCATACTCCCTTTACCAACTTGTTTTTGGATATTGTGGAGTTGTCTGATTTTTTCCCCCCTGTCCTACATTTCTTGACACTTTTTATTTATGTGTTCTTTAATTCTTCCTTTTATTTCTGCTTTACTTCAACGGTCATTTGTTGTATTGCCATTATATTATACCCATTTTCTGTATTCTGAGCAGATTTATAAATATCTCATATATTAATTCTTGTCTTGTTGTTGACTGCCCACTTAATAAAACTATTTAAAGCTGATCGAGAGTCTGAACAAATAACTGCCCTTACTGGCTTAACGTCCTCCACCCATTGAATAGCCAACTATCAGCTCTGTTGTAAAAACGGATGCATAACTGGTTGTCCTTTTCTGAATATTGACTCGGAGTCTCTGAATAAATACAGCTGCAGCCGTATGCGCTGCTGTAGGATGCTTTGACCCATCTGTGAATATATGGAGCATCGAGGAGTATCCAAATACTGCTGAACAACAATAGCTCTTTCATTCTTAATCTTATATTGTAGATTCAATTCAACGCGATAGATCTATAATTTGTAGCATTATGCTTGTTCTTAGCACAGGGATAATATCCCTGTGTTTCCATGAGGACGGAAGTCTCCCTGTGCTCCACACTTTATTAAAAAAATATAAAATTCAAAAACAAATCAGATAATTCTCATCCTTTCCTGGAGATGTTTGCTTAACTCCCCCAACAGCTCTTTACTTCATGTCATGTAAATTTCATATCACGATGGTCATTACGCCATCATGATATTTGGATGTTTTTAGATTGCCATCTATTTATTTATCTATTTATTGCCTTCTCTTCATTAGTCACAGCTATTCTTTCCACATTACTCAGAACAGGTAGACCAAAGTTTCTTTAAAAACCACCCATCTTTCTGATCATACCCCATACTTCACTGACATCTACTTTCTCCCCTACAGAATCACCATAACTTCTCCAGTACTTCTTCTTAGCAGCTTCTCACATTGGCTTGCGCTTTTTTATATAGAATTAAGTTATCAAATATGTACGTCTTAAAAGCCGTATTTCTAGCTTGAATTGCTTTGCTACATAATTCTGTCCAGCATGGAACTGATTCTGATCAACATGTGAGCCTCCACATGTTGCCTGTGAATCTACTTGAGCCTTAGGTTTTTCATTTACTTGTTCCAGAGTAATTCCCTCAAACTGTAGATGTTGTTTAGCTGCTTTAATTATGTTCTGCTTTCGGTTTGTGCAGCGCAGTTTAAAAATGTCATGAAACCAACTTTTCCAATTTTCAAAATGTCATTTATTCTGTTGTTATTTTTAACTGATTGGGACTGTTGATCCATTTCCTTGACCTTCTTCCGTCTGTTTCACCTTTTTAACTGCCTCAGCATATGACATTCCCTCTTGCATCCTAATGCTCTGAATTTTAACAGCGTTCACACGCACAGCCAGCACTGTGTTCGCCTCCAGCATTTTAGTTGTGTGCCTTGCTCACATTTCCCATATTCATGGTTTCCACTTACAGACTGCAGCGACATGACCGTATTTTTGACATTTAAAACATCTGACAGGAGGTGGTACAGATGCTCTTACCACATAACTGACATATCCAGTGTACACTCTCTCTGGCATTCTTTCCTCGTCAAACTGAAGCATTACAGAAAGACTATCTACTTTCTCTTTATTTCGTACACATTTCAGTCTTTTCGCTTCAATCAACTTAGCCCCCGATATATTACTGTATCAGTGGATACATCAATTGGAATTCCAGAGATTACTCCCCTTAACCAAGCTCTCTTACTCGGTATACTGTACCACTTTCTGCTGTTTTTTTATTTTTAGAAGATTTCCATTTCTTAGAGTCACTCTGTATATCACCTACTGCTTTTTTTAAAGCCTTGGTAAGTTTTACTGCATTGATCACGTTACTATTTGCAAACTTCATCAGTATCTTAAAATCTGATGTCCTTGAAAATGTTCTTTCCAGCATCCTGTCTTTTTCACTATCAGTTCCCAATTCGTTTCTTCAAGTTTCCTTCTCTTACGATTGACAATTTTGCTCCAATCATTTACTCCTGTATTCTTACTGCTAGATTCTTCCTCCATCTCCGGATCACTTCTAATGTCACTTCCCTCCATCAATGCTCCAGTCACAGTCCAGTGTTGTCAAGCTTGTTCTGCCACCCTCCAAACAAACCCCCTGAATGCCATCTGTGCTTCATGGGCACTCAGGGTATTTGTCATGTGACTGATCACTGGTCAAAAGCAGCAAATCAAAAAATTATTGTGATTTTAACAGTAAAAGACTGTAAAAATGCTACAGTAAAAACCTGTTAACTGGTTAACAGTAAGTTTCCATACTATATTCGGTGAATAAATGTAATTACATTTAATGTAATTTTACAGTAAAATACTGTTAAAAATACGGTTTTTGGAAGTGAAAAAGAAAAAGTCATTGTATTATTTACAGTGAAAAACCGTAAATTGACACTCCCAGAATGCCCCGCATGACACTTCATATTTGATGTTTTTTTTGTTGAAATAACATGTTTTTTCTTTGTTTTCTCTTATCAGTTGTGTACATTAGTTTAATCTTACATCTAATGTTGTTAAATGAATGTTTATTGCATTATTTCAGTATCATGTGTGTCACCGTGATGGTGTTTAGTGTTTGTGTGAATGAGACTGTGCACCTTCTATATATAAATATTGCCCTCCTCAGCTCGTAGAAATGCTGTTTGTGATGAGCTTTGGTTCATCGTGTGATTTTCTCATCACCATCAGGTTTTGGTGGTTGTCAGTGCATGTTGGTTTATTAACATTACATCAGTTAATGAAATACGGTATTTTATTGTGAATTTAAGTTAAGTCTGTAAAACCTAAAATGTTGCTACCATATTTCTTACGGTGAAGTTCTGGCGGTATTTTACTGTAAATGTCACAGATTTTTTTTTTACAGTGCAGGGTTATAGTTAACTAACCCATAAAAAAATGTTATTGCAAATAAAATAAACATTAACTGAAATAAAATATAAAAACTTTTTATTTTATTTCAGCTAGTTGCCAAGGAAACATTTCTCATTCTCATTTAGCTTAACTTGATGTACTAAAATCTAAAAACTAAAACAAAAAAAATTATCTAAAATGCAAGATGAAAGATCTAACATGAAAACGAAATAAAAATATAATATAACACTGTCCTAAAATCCTTAGCAGAAAGATGGCAATTTAAAATAAGGGGCTTGTTGGAAGAACAATGTTTTGACTTCAAAGACTGTAAAAGTACTAAACAGTTCATAATTAAATTGATTTAAATCCAAGACAATTGGCAAAGGAGGGAATACCGTGGTAAAAGCCGTGTTGTGTTGCATCTGTCGCGGTTCTATGTAGTGGGTGTGGCCTGTCTCGTTCCAGTGGTTGTGGGCGTGGTTTAATCTTGCTGGCCGCAGGTACATTTGCCAGGTAACCCCGCCCCCAAAAACACAAGGAAAGAAAGCACGCAAGCTCTCTATTCGTAGCATGCTTCAGTGATTTGTGCTGTTTTACAGCCTCACAGAGACAAGTGCGTCTCAAGATGACTTCTGTGCTGACAGAGACTATTCTTTCTTTTTTCTTTCTTTTTTTAATACTACGTTTTATGGGTGTTAGCTAAAATCACTTATGTTTTAGCTTCATGAATTTAGCTGTGCTTTAATACACGTACCATTTCTTTGTGATTTTTTACATTTGCCTATTCGATTCGATTTTTTTTAATCAACAGTGCTGCGCAATTCCCCTCATTTTAGACTTCATCAAAATGTGCATCATTTATTACAACTCACCCAGGGCAACTTTTTACTTCTACAACCAAAAGTCCATGCCAGTTACTAAAAACCAGCATTTAATTTCACAGAAAGTGAAGTGTTGTAGTTCTTGGAGATCACATACCTTCACTTCCACACTGTTTGCCATTGTTCGCACCCATCCCGAAGAACACATAGTCTCTCCTCACAATAACCAATCTAAAGCAGTCAGATTACACGGGCAAAGTCCTCGAGCAGACAAAACGTTAGCTCCATTATGCATGTCTTCAGAGCGCAGACCGTGCGCGAGCATGAACCCAGCAGTCGTCACTGGAGAGAAGCTGCGCGGATCTGGAGCGAACTAACCGCACGAGCTCACTTCCACTGCGACTATAGGAGGACGTGATGGAGGGGCTGGGCCAGAGAGCCTCAGTTTAAAATGCCACACATCAGCATCCAGCAGCAGTCACAGACAGTGCATCTAAAGTTTATAGGATAATGTTTCGGGTATGAGAAAAAATGATACATACAATATAATATTAAGTATCGGACACTTAAGTAGCACTTTAAAGTGTATTAATCAAGTAAATTTTTTAAAGAACATTTTAAGGATTTTTAAGACCAAGTAAAGAAAATTTAAGGAATAAATAGAATGCAACACAATATGTCAATATAGTCTCTAAACATAAATGTCTTAGCAATGCTTTAAAGTTTAAAAATGCAGCTTCCGATAAATCTCCATTACTTGTTCAATGATCATTTTACCTCATGACACTGCAAAAAATGTTCCTCATCAGGATTTTGGTCTTGTTTTCCAGTGCAAATGTCTAAAGATTCTTATACTGACTTTATTTGTTTTATGAGAAATTGATTGAAATGAATTGAGTTCATGCTTAAACAAGAACAAATATCTCGCACTGCATCTGGGGTTTGAAAACTTATTGTTTCATTCCACATTGACAGATATTTGTTCTTGTTTTAAGTATGAACAGTTTGTTTTTTTTCAGGAAACTAGACCTTTGTATGTGCAATTTCTGTGCTTAAATAATTTTATTGGAAAACTAAATAAAAATGCTGAGGAAGTTTTTTTTTTTTTTTTTTGCAATGCATGCAACATTTAATGGCATGAATTTAAGACTTGCTGCACAAATTTAAGATCTTTTAAGGCCTTAAATTGTGAAAGGGTTGAATTAAGACTTAAGACAGAAAACCTGAATAATGCCATTGCATTATAATATGCACTTTGTAGTCAAAGTTTAGTGGACCATGTGAGAACTTGAGGGAAACTGACTTCATGTACACTAAAATCTGATGAAAATACATTGCCAAAATGGTTGAGAAAAGTCAAATTAGTTCTGTGATAATGTAGTCTAAGATGAAAGAAAGAAATCCAATTGACACTGCAATGCAGATGCATCTATGAACACATTTGTCACTAACATATTTGGATTAATATAAACTGAATTGAGTATTGCTGCATTTCAAAATTGTGTTATACTCGAGGGGCCATTAATAAAATAATATATTAATATCAGTGGCAGGACATGTTTCCATTTGAACCAAACTAGTCTGCATTCTTACTGTGTGTTCTATTGTTAGTCATGCTTCCTGTGCAGAAGAAAGCTGTTTGGGACTATTAACGGACGCCTTTTACTCTGAACAAAACAGGAATCATACACAAGGGTATTTTTGTCAAGGAATTACTTCCATGAAACTCCCATCAATTAGTAAATGCCTGTGACCTTTATGCTGTAGC
>NW_015670626.1:638671-640971 GCF_001515625.1 Sinocyclocheilus rhinocerous | reverse complement strand
AGTTACTTTTTCCAAGTAAGTAATGCCAGTTACTTTGTTTCCTCGTGTATTGACTGCAGTTCTCCTGTGCTCATATTGAGAGGAATCAGGAGTGAGTGCAGAGGCGTTGTGTGCGCTGTGTGAACATGTTACTGTAGTTCCAGAATAAATGTCAACATGCATTTACTCATCTCACTCACACAAAAACAGATTCAGTAGTCCTCAAAATGAACAAAAACAGAAATGCAAAACCCGGCACAAACCTGCAATAATTCAATGTATAATACAAATTAGAAAGATGAGAAAAAGTAACACAAAAGTAACGTAACACACTAATTTGGATAAAAAGTAACACAATCAGTTACGTTTTAAGGAAGTTACGCAACATTGTAATGCATTACTTTTAAAAGTATCATTCCCCAACACTGTTCACTACTAAATTGTAGGCGAAAAACAGCAGCATGTCTGAATTTAAAGTACTCATAAAAGATTAGGCGAAAAGTACCTGGATGACCTACTACTTCCAGCAAGATTCAGAGGGTTGCATACAATGGGACACTTTTTTATGGATTTGTGAATGGCCTTGAAGCAACCCAACAGACTCGTATAGGTCAGATTTATAACGGATAGTATTGTCATTGTTTTGAAGTACTTTATTACAACCAAACAGTTCTGTATCCAGATGTATTGACATTCAGCTGTCACACTAGGGCTGCACGATTATGACAAAAATTAACTGTCGATTATTCCCTTGAAATTGTAATTGCGATTATTAATTACGATGATCACAATTTACACTGAATGATGTTTATACCATTGTTTGATGCAACTGCATGCCGTATTTTTATATGAAAATAAACAAGCTGAAAACACTAACTGAAAAAGTGCTTTTCTATAGTATTAAGCCTCAAATGTCAACTATACATCGGATTGGTTTCTTCTTTAAATTATAAAAAAGTAAAAATATGAATGGTATTATAATGTTATACTAAAACTAAAACAATGGAAAAACCCTTAAGATAACATGTAGAAAGAAAAAAAACGCATCTTAAGCGTGCAGAATAACATAAGCATCCATAATTGTAATTGCGATTAGAAATTCGATTAATTGTGCAGCCATACAATGAACAATTATTTTTACTGCATTTATTAATCTAAGTTAATGCATTTTTATTTAAAGCTATTGCATTAACTGTCGAGTTAGCCTTGTAATCAACCCAGAACATTCCTTTCATGAGCCAAAAGCTCTTCATTGCAGACATTCTATCAGATCCACATCTCAAATCTGGGTAGTGGTAGTCATAGAGAGTTTTGACCATCAACGTAAGGTCTGGTCTACAATCCAACCCAGCCTTCGGGCCAACAGGTAACACAAACAGCCATAAACTTTCTTTTAGGGTAGGGTAAATCTGAAATCAGTTAATACCAAGACCACTGCAATATACAGGTGTGCTCAAAAATATATATATGCTTAAAATTTTTTTTTAAATAAGTCTCTTAAATATACAGTAAAAACAGTAATATTGTGAAATATTATTACAATTTAAAGTAAGGGTTTTCTATTTTAATATACTATTTAACATATAAATAACTTAAATTGTCAACAGCCATTACTCCAGTCTTCAGTGTCACATGACACTTGAATTAGCTTTTTTTTTTAAATAGAAACCTTTTGTAACATTATAAATGTCTTTACTGTCACTTTTGATCAATTTAATGCATCCTTGCTGATAGCAGTATTAATTACTAAGAAAAAGTCTTATTGAACCCAAACTTTTGAATGGTATTGTGTATTGCTACTAGGTATCTTGAACAAAAAGTACTTAGTCATTTAACCAGGTGGTCTGTGGGGGCGTAGGAGTGTTAGACATCCTGATGTTTTAATTAAAGGCCTATTACTGTTGTGTTCCTCAGCCTGCTTACAGGATGTTAAACCCAGATTGCCTGTCACTGCAATTAATCAACTGTAACCCACTTGGAAAAAAAGAGCTTCTGTTAGATGTCCAGTTAGTAGATTAGTAGAATCCAGTGGTAGATTGCTCTTATCATAAATGTACCATGACTGAGTGAGCAGTGAAGAGTTGTGAAGGCGTGGGGTGAGGGAATGTTTCAGTAACGCACATGAGAAGTGCTGACAGCAGTGACTTCCATCTGCTCGGCAGCCCTCCAGCGTCTGCTTCATTTCAGTGAGGACATACTGTATTTGTTCTTCTATTTTTTTATATATATTTCTACAGAATAAAATTTCTGGATTTTCAGAACTTAAAAATGAATTGAGACTGTGAGGTAACAATATATATATATATATATATATATATATA
>NW_015670626.1:632578-638391 GCF_001515625.1 Sinocyclocheilus rhinocerous | reverse complement strand
CCTTGAAATTGTAATTGTGATTATTATTTACGATTATCACAATTTACATTGAATGATGTTTATACCATTGTTTGATGCAACTGCATGCCGTATTTTTATATGAAAATAAACAAGCTGAAAACACTAACTGAAAAAGTGCTTTTCTATAGTATTAAGCCTCAAATGTCAACTATACATCGGATTGGTTTCTTCTTTAAATTATAAAAAAGTAAAAATATGAATTGTATTATAATGTTATACTAAAACTAAAATTAAAATAATGGGGAAAAACCCTTAAGATAACATGCAGAAAGAAAAAAATGCATCTTAAGCACGCAGAATAACATAAGTGGACTTTGAACTATTAATTTCCACTTTGAACGATCAATTGTGGCATCCATAATTGTAATCGCGATTAGAAATTCGATTAATTGTGCAGCCCTATGTCACACTGTATTAAAGCAATATGTTACTGTATGCAATGCTTTTAACAGAACTTCACTATTTGTTTTTTACCTGCCATCATCTTCTGTGACCACGTCTGATGAGAATTTGTCTAGCAGAGGGTCTCTGACATGCATTACTCCTTATTCATATTAATAAAGTAAAGAAAAATGTTCTGAAATGTCCAGATGTGACATTTAGAGCAGGATACTTATTTCAGTTGTGTGCCTGTATTAACTGCACTTGGATGCTCTACATTATCATATGGAAAATGTTCCTTGAAGCTACACATATTCATGGGCCTTTTAAAAATATTCTTAATTAAAAATGGCACTTGGTTGGATGTTTTATTTTATACAGTTAGATTAATTCATTTTTAAGTGTGGCTTAAGCATTGAAACGGCAATAAAATTCCCGGACTACAAAGTACAAGCAGACGTTACTTATGAATATCACAAGATATGAGTTAACAGATAAAATAGGCTTTTGTGGTGGAAAACCATAGGGAGACTCTAAAGCATGTCTTTTGTTGAGCACAGATTTATAAGTGATCCTCATTACATATTTGGGAAGATGGTTGGCACTTGTTGCATTTTTCAAAATGCAATTCAATAAATTGCACCAATTGGCAAGTAACACAGTTTCATATACTCGCCAAAGCCGCATTTTTATGCATTTGGTGGAGTGTTAATTTCAGACCCTGGCAGAAATGCTAAGGGTGTCCCATACACAACCACTAACTAGATTCTGCAGCGCTGTCAGGAGCAATCCATGCATGAAATAAATGCATTTTAAAATGCAAGATTTAGCAGTTTGTTTAGTAACGGTTTAAGATTATTCCGCAAGAAGTATTTTTTCTCTCTGGAATAAATGCACACTGATGAACTGTGCACAATATGACCAGGAACAGCTCTGATTTCTTGTTAACTTCTAGTAGTCAGACCTGCATTCATGAAATAAAACAGCTTTCGATAAGCTTTTAAGATAACACACCTTTATTTAAGATTTATTTTTTATTTAATGATTTAAGATGTGTCTAAAATAGTGTAAGAAATCTCTTAAACTTCTCTGTAGTAAAATCTCTCCTCGTCCTATAGAAGCTCTGCAGGAAGTCCACTGGTCACCCAGTGTAAACAGACAGCCAGAGAAGCACAGGGGGAACGGTTAGCAACAGCATCTGTATTCGCATTATCAGCCACTGGGGCAGCAACAGACATAAGATAGCGGCCTGAAGGAGAGACCACGCTCTCATCCTCAACGGCCTCACAGGAGACGGAGGCAGACGGGTGGACGGCACGGATTATATCGCTCTCCATGACAGCAGAGGACTCTGGGTCAGCTGCAGGTACGGGAGGAGTCATCCAGCTGGCCACTTTCCTGCGTATGGCCCTCATCGTGATAGGGATGGACATGCATCTGGAAAAACACACACACACACACACACACACAGAAAACAAAAAGGGTGAGTGAGGATTCAAGGACAGAGGGAGTTTCCAGAGCACAAGCAGCATTCTGGGACAAGGCTCACTTTGAATCGTTCACATTTTCTGGGCATTTTGGGACAAAAATCTGCTTTAAACATAAAATCTGAGAGTAAATCCGAGTAAATCACTACATGCTTACAGGAAGGTGAAAGCAAAATGTTTAGTAAACATGGAAGGTCTGGACTTTACAAATAAGAGGGAGTTTAAATTCTATGGAAATCTGCAGAGCTTTCAGAGGATTCCGTCAGTACATAACCTCATTGTTGCTGTAAGCTGATAGTTCCACCATAAAATTCTGCCATCAGGTTGTTCACCTTCATGGTCTTTCAAACCCAAGGCTTTTGTTCATCTTTGAAGCACAAATGAAGATATTCTGAATGAAACCGGAGAGATTTCCGTCCTCCGCGAGTCAAGCACATACGTTTGAGCTTTTGTTGACCATATCTTATGTCCTCTATGCAGGAAATTGTGACCGTTTTGGTCGCATATGCTCCCGAAATTTAATCTTTGCGACCTAAAAATATATTTTGGAGCATTTGTGCGAGTGCAAATAATTGTTGTGGTGCGACCGGTTTTCATTTCTCTACAAAACGATCGCTAATTACTTGCACAGTATGCAACGGTTTTAATTTCAGCCGATCTCTGTGCCAGATTTGCACAAACTGCATTGCAATAATTTTCCAAAATGTCATTTGTGTGGAAATATTACGAAGGCGGTAAACGGCCGTTAACAGAGTCCAGAGACGCTGAAGACTGATGCAAAGAGGAGAAAATAGTGTAGCAGGCAGAGCAGAAAATCCTGAATATTGAATTGGGGGTGAAGGGTTTATATGAATGTATCTCTTAAGTATCGTTCTGTTTTCAGCAAATAATACATGGTCTTTTTTTTGCTTCTCGCCTCTGTATAATGCATATTAGTGTTTATATGCACAGCTGCTTTGTTTACAGCAGTAACATTTATGAACTCGTGCAAAGTTTTGGGTGAGGAAGAGAATTTTTGTAACTGATGCCAATATTCAGTTTTGCATGAACTAAGCCTTTAAGTATCGAGTTTGTTATTGATACGATTAACAAAACAGTTTGCATATGCAAAATGGCATCATTATTAGTGAGCATGTGCAATAGTGATGCAAAATGTTGGACTCACCGTGTAAGGACTCTGGATATGTAGTCGTCCAATTTATGATCCACAAAATCAGGCATCAGAAGTCTGCAGCTCATCTGATGAGAGTCCACCACCGTCACCTGAACTAGCACAGAAAAAAAACAACAAACCTTTCAGATAGCACGCAATGAATTTGCATTTATAGTATAGTGAATCTAATTTTTAATATAGTGTGTAACGGTCCTTACGAACAGCCAGGTGGTTGTTATCATCAAGGCTGAATGTAACAGAAAGGCAGTGGTCTGATTCTGGAAGGATCTCACATCTCAGGTCATACAGCAAGCCAGCATCTACAGTATAAGAATAGAGAGAAGGCAAAAACTTTAGTTCTTAAGTTACGACAAATGAGTCTGAGAAGGCCAGGAGAACGTGCCGCCAGTCTAATGACCTATGAGCTGGCTGTGGTTACTGAAGCAGCTTGCCAGCAGGAGGTTGATGGCAGACTGATGGCGAAGGAGATCCAGTAAGGCAGGGACGTGGCCGGGGTGTGTGAAGGGGACTGTGTGAATTAAGGCTCCTTTCCAGGACTCTCGGCCCCAAACGGCCCCAGGGAACACATAACTGTGGTACTCAGAGGCAGGCAATGGCTGAGAAACATTAAAGACGGTAACCAAGGTAAATAAGACCGAAACAGAGAAGAGCAAATCAATGAACGTCTGCTTCTGCTGTCCCAAAACAAACATCTTCTAGCAGCAAAGAATGACAAACACAATTCAATGCAAATATTGTAGAGTAGCCAGTAATGAACCAACCAAACAAACGTTCTGAATATCCCGTAATCTCTCTGTGCAATATATGTAATTATCATGGCAAACGTGGTTGTTTATGTAAAGTATAGTGGCTTGGGTTGCAAACAGACCACAACAAACTGCACCCCGTCTGTCCAGGAGATCTTGGAGCTCAGCGTTTTGCTGGTGTTCAAGAGAAGTTGAGGTAGAGGCTCCACCTGCTGGGGTTTCTCAGCTATTACACCATCTGAGTAATGTTTGGAGACCGGTTACTTGGCATCGGTACATGATATGGTTAAAAAACAATCGATTTTTAAGTGTCTCTCAATGTATGATGCACCTGTGATTTTGCCCATTTTCTCTATGAAGGACATAAGCATGGGTAACGGTGGCTGTAGTTTGAGAAGAAAGGTGGCAGGGAGTAATTCAGAGATTCAGTGAGCAGGGAACACATAACTGTGGTACTCAGAGGCAGGCAATGGCTGAGAAACATTAAAGACGGTAACCAAGGTAAATAAGACCGAAACAGAGAAGAGCAAATCAATGAACGTCTGCTTCTGCTGTCCCAAAACAAACATCTTCTAGCAGCAAAGAATGACAAACACAATTCAATGCAAATATTGTAGAGTAGCCAGTAATGAACCAACCAAACAAACGTTCTGAATATCCCGTAATCTCTCTGTGCAATATATGTAATTATCATGGCAAACTTGGTTGTTTATGTAAAGTATAGTGGCTTGGGTTGCAAACAGACCACAACAAACTGCACCCCGTCTGTCCAGGAGATCTTGGAGCTCAGCGTTTTGCTGGTGTTCAAGAGAAGTTGAGGTAGAGGCTCCACCTGCTGGGGTTTCTCAGCTATTACACCATCTGAGTAATGTTTGGAGACCGGTTACTTGGCATCGGTACATGATATGGTTAAAAAACAATCGATTTTTAAGTGTCTCTCGATGTATGATGCACCTGTGATTTTGCCCATTTTCTCTATGAAGGTCATAAGCATGGGTAACGGTGGCTGTAGTTTGAGAAGAAAGGTGGCAGGGAGTAATTCAGAGCAGGATTCAGTGAGCGGCTGAAACACTGGAAACCTAGAGCACACAAAAATAAAGATTTCATCTTGACTGATATAATAAGGGTCAGAAAAATCAATATTGCACCATTCATTCTTCTCGCTATAGAGCTAGACTAGAGTTAAAAGGAATTGGGAAGGTTTGAAAGAGCCTTTGTTTGTTCAGGGTACAAGTATGTCCCACTTCCTTGTCTGTACTTCAACCTGCAACCGTTAGGAGATCATCACACTTTGTGAAGACAGCAGTACTCACCCGAAAGAGTCGACCTGAGGTGGAGAAGAGATCAGAGATGCCCTCTGCAGCCTGTGTGAGGCGTCACTGCTTCCCACTGTTACCAGAGCCATCTGGCCAACACTAACCTCACCTATATACAATTGAAAAAATAGTTACTTGAAATAAAATAAATATTAATTGAACAAATTTCTAAAATATAAAACTTTTTTTTTCAACTTTTCTCATTTTGATTTAGTTTAACTTAATGTACTAAACAAAAATTGAATTAATTTTTAAATACTAAAAATAAAAACAAAATAATTAACTTTGAATTAAAATGAAAAAAAAATCTAAAAAATAAAAATAAAAAAAAAAGTCTAAAAACTGTTTCAAAATTGAAAAAAAAAAAAAAAACTATAATAGTATCTCAAACTGATGCTACTGGGTATTTTATAGTTATCTGATTGGACTGATTAGAATTGTTGTTGACAAATCAAAACTAAAACTATTAAAAATAATAGAACTAAAATAAATAAATAAAAAATAAAAAAAATTTTCTTTTAGATTAATAACTTACATTTAAACAAATTAGAAATGCTGCCTTGGCAACTAACAAAAATAAAATGGCTACTAAAATTGCTAAAACTGAAGAAGAAAAAAAACCTTAAAACTAATAAATGACAAATGTACTAAAAGTTACTAAAACAAACTAAAATGAAACCTGAAAAAA
>NW_015670626.1:615657-628377 GCF_001515625.1 Sinocyclocheilus rhinocerous | reverse complement strand
TTAAAACACTTTCATATACACTCTTCTGAGAATTTCAATAATTTGTAACAAACAGTGCAGTGGTATCAACTGCATATGTAAATAAAATTTGTTGTCTACACCCTGCCAGGATTGTAGCCTATGTACTGGCCCTGAGGATCTGGGAAACGGTCACGTATCTTCCACACACAGCAGCTTGGTATCACAACTCTGTGACCATGTCCAAGTGCACCATACTGCCACACAACAAACTGTCTATAGGCTGCGTGACGGAAGTGCCGGTGGTTTTCCCCCAGGTCTGGAAGGTCCTGCACTGCCCTGATGTCATTCCAGATCCTCCTAGCCAGTCTGAGGACACCTTCCTCTAAAATGTAGAGGTCCATGTGTGGCAGTATCGAAATGCAGAAATCTGGGAGTTGGCCGCAGCACTTCCTCTCAATATCAGACGGCATCTCCCTGCATCTCTGGCAGACACACCAGGTTGGCTGACCTAGGATAGGGTGGGGTGTGGCTGCAGGGTTTTCGGCCGATGACCACAGAATGTCAAAAATCATGCTTGGGTCTCTTGTCAGACAACGCTGCAGCAGCTGGTGACATTGTTCAAGATCCAAGCCCTGAATTTTTTCCTGATATTACAAAAATATAAAAAAATATAAAAAAAAAAAAAAAAAAAAACAAAAAAAAAAAAAAAAAAAAAAAAAAAAAAAAATGTTACCAATGTTAAAGAAACCTTAAAAAGCCAATTTCAAAAACTCTATAATAATATATAGATACTAAAATAACACTGGATTAGAAGTTGTGCAAAGTTACTGTTTTCATACCTGTGTTTGACAGCCTGATGAGAACATCTAATGGACTAATGTAGTACTCGATTGTCAGTGGGGTCCCTGTGAGGAAGGAGACGTGAAAGAAGAGTTTAATATTTCACATAAAACACGCTGATCCGACACGGTTTTCCCTTGCGTACCCTCTTTGCCTGGCTGGACGTTCCCAATCCTGCCGTTCATGATGAGGTCAACGTGAAGGTCACTTTCTCTCAGAGACCTAGAGGAGACCGTGCTCACTGCATTATATGAGAACAGACTTTCATCTAGAGAAACATGTAACATGTCGGCTAGTTTCCCACACCTTGGTAAATGGGATATTTTGAAGAGATCGGTTTCCAGGTGTCGAAGACAGGTGTAGATTTTAGTCTTGACATCACTGCCAGAGCACACTCATAATTAGAGAAATACACAAATTGTTACCTAAAATCAGAAACCAGAAAGCAATACCCGTCTCCCGGGATGATGTAGAAAGAGGCAAGATCATCCAACTTTAGAGAGAATTCATGAAAGTTCTTCATCCTGTGGAAATATGATACGCATTTTTACTCCAACTCCAATATATTTCAATGCATTTTTCTCTCGAAATAAAGAACATTTTGATTCACCTCAACAACTGGAGGAGTGATGGGCTGGACTACAAACCAAACCAAACCACGTTAATGCATTTCACAGACTCTTTTGCACAATATTATAAGCACATGGTCTCACCACAGGAGCTTCGCCGTGATGGGCCACCCTCACATCTTCCACTCTTCCCCCCGGCAGCAGCACCACCTCGAGGTAAAACAGGTCTGCTGTCAGGTAACACACCGTCTCTGTGGGGCTCATATGTGACGCCAATCTACAAAAACCAGGAGTCTGTCAGCTTAAATGATGAGAGACAGCTGCACAGAGAGTTTAAAGGAAGTAACTGCAATTAAATACGGAACTCATCCAAGGTTTTACAATATTGGCACATTATTAAATTGTGAGGAATGCAAACAGAGATGTCTGTCAATACACAGTCTGAAAAAAAATACTGAAACTTCATTTGAACAATCAATTCAGCACCGAGTAAAGGTGTAATTTCTGCGTCTCTGGTGGCAACATGCGGAATTGCATAAATAATGACTGTTTTCAAACAGGTTTTCCAGAATAATCCCCACTTCTGCCATTGGTTGTACAGAGATAATATTGCCTCAAACTCAAGCTATGCAGCCTGAAGTCGCAATGTAATGGAATTAGCAACATATCTTTTCTTCAGTATTGTGACGTACATCATCCTAGTGTTTGTTTTTTTTAATGCTGTGACAGCTTATTTTTTGGGGGGGAAATGTTTTAATTATATCAGATTTTTTTTAAAATCTATTTTTATAAAATTATGTTTTGGTTTAATGTTGTTTCCTCTAAAGTTACACCCGAGCGAAGTTGAGTATTAAAAAGAAACAATGTATGGTGAGGACTTGGTTCAATCCATCAGTTGTTGGATAATTATGATTATGATGATTAAAAAAAAATTTTATCATGCATGGATGAATCGTTCACAAAAACAACGTGCATTTAGAAAATAGATGAATTTCCATTTCATGACGACTTTAAGAAAGCAATATTTTCCCTGCTGATTATCTAATATTAATGCATTAAAAAAAATATTGAATGTTGCAATCTGAGTGCAATATCTATATGAAGGAAAAGTTCAAACCCTCTTTGTTTGGCAATCATCTCTAGTCTGGACACCATTGCTGTCAAGGAGGACACTACAGACAAAACACAAACAACCAAGAAATCTAAGAAAATGAGAAAGACATTTTTATTCATAGAATGATGTTAGGGTTTAATTCAAGGACATCCTCACCGTTGAGCGCCTCGTTGATCTTCTGAAGGCATTGTGCGATTGGCTCACAAACTCTGCCGTCTCCTTTTGTTTTTTCCTATAAAGAAAAACACTCCTCACCTGCTTGTTTCACCACAGCGAAACACAGAAGAAATGTTGAAAAGCCCAGAGGAATGACGTTCTGAGACATAAATACAACCCCAAGCATATCCTGCAGTGACTTTCCAACCAACACACACCATTCTCAGAGAAACTCAGATTTAATCATCTTTCTGGAGAGCGACCTGCTGTTTGCATATGGCACTGATTTATGCAATCCGCAGCAGTCTTAAGCGCCACATCTGGATTAGATTTGGAAGGTTGTGCACGCACATAATAGCAAACATCTGAGGCTGATGTCTGTGAGAGCTAAGTTTGGACAATAATTGGCCCAGTCTTGACCTCTTCCATACGACATCCTCACCCTGCTTTTACCCACACATGCACATTTGATGCTACATGGCTTGATGTGTAACGTCCATTCAAGTACTATAAACAATGTCTGTCATGATTTACTCATCCTCACGTCGAACCTGTATGACAGTCTTTCTTTCGGGGAAAACAAAAAGAGATATTTTGAAGAATGTCAAAGCTGCTGGATGGCACCAAATAGTCTAATAATCTTAACTTCCATCACAGACTTTGGCCAACCTGGATGCAACACGTTTGAGGTGCCAACTTAAATTTCAGCCTATTTAAGGCTTCAAAGGCAAACTTTTTAACATATGAGCTTAATAAATCACTATCTACTTTTAATATATTCAAAGCATGCATCACATATTATAGAAATGCCCATCTGGAAAGCAAAGCAAGGCTGCCAGCTACTTTTACCAGCTTTGTACTAATGTGCTAAAATGATATTGTGATACTGAACGGCTAAATTCAGTATACACATCAATAAAACATACTATACAGGCAAGCAGATGAGTCTAGAATAGGAGCACAACGTGCTAAATTGCACATTAAGAGTGCAACGATATTGGAGGATCAAATTCAGTATACACCTTAACAATAAATCGTCAGAATATGAGCACAATATGCAAGTTTCACGCCAAGCATTTTCCCACAGAAAACCAGATCTCAAACCGAACCTGGACCAATCAGATGTGAGCGACGTGACCCTAACACACCCAACACAATAAAGTCCCTCCCCCAGTTTCTCTTACTCCAAAATAAAGGTCACTATATAATAAATACAAAATATATTTAACGACGAAATCGTGTAGCTTTAATGATAATTACTTACAATTATTTTATATGATTTATAGAATTATTATATGACTTATATTATTATCAATCCATTACACACAAGCAATTTAGTTTAAATGAATATTAATAAATACACATATTAGGTAATATAAATAAGCTGTCGAATCAATAGATAATGCTTTAAAATGACTACGTGACCTTACATGCTTGAGTCTCTATTGCTATATATTATCAACTCTATAAACTAACTTCACTTGCACTGATAGAGCGAGATCTTTCTTTTATTTATTTAAGTATTTTCTTCAGTGTAAATGCATTCAAATTCTTCAATCCCTTAACCTTCAGCAAAAGAGTTTTGGATCTCGCCGTCTCTCTCGCGAGAAGTGAATCCGGATTGGTGTTGTTTGGTTTTGTCAGCTTGAAACTAATCCTATAACCCTGAGTTTGTACAGGTACAGGCCCCTGCGCGCTACGCTAGTCACGTGACTGAAAACTAGGAACAGAAAAGAGCAGCTCTGACATCTGCGAAATATCTCCTTTTCTGTTCAACGTAAAATATACAGACCTGACATAACGAGTGTGCATAAACTACTGAATTTTCATTTTTCGATACACTATTTCTTAAAGGCAATTCTCTTACCATACATCTCCGGACCAGCTGAACGGTCTCATTCCAAGATTTATCAGCATATTTGGACTTCAGGTCAGACATTAAAGTCTCGGTCTTCTTCATACTTACAGGACCTATGGAGGTGACAGACCAGCTGTAAACATCTGCATATCATTTATAATAATTATTATTTTTTGCTTGCTTGTTTGTTTTGAGAATCATTGTTGCATCAACCCACTTCTTTAAAGGTAAGTGAAGGCGTAATGAATGTGCGTAACTTCCGGTGTCATGTTATTTTACCTGTACAAATATTACCTGCAACTGGTATTTCTTTGTAGAACATTATTTTAATTTATGATCATACTCATAAACACACTGGTTTGTAGCACAAATAGTTTTACCGTTTACTGCACTTTCTAACACATTCACAGGAAAAGGTTACCTTCCGCGTTGCAAAATATTGTGGAAACCTGCTAAAAACAAACTAGCCTAGCTGGTTGTCTGGCCTTCCCGCCTGTTTAAAGGGTTTTTGGGCACTTGTCAGCTGAAAATCAGCATGGCAAGACTGCTGGGCGACAGCTAAACTAGGTTAGCTACACTAACTATGACTAACAAAGCAACTGAAGCTGGTTTAAGATTTTTTTTGTTTTTTGTCTGCACGAATATGAGATTTCGTTTTACCGCCTTCGCTCTTGGCCTCCACTGTAGCCACGTGTTAATTACTGTTTAGACCGCTGCTCAAGAGATTTGTCTGCAGATTAATAACACATAACTTCGAGATTATAAGTATATAAGCATGAGCGGCTAAACTTCAAAGGGACTTTCCTCCTCTCGCTGCTAATTAGTTTCCCGCGTCACTCTAATGAGGGGGGGTCGAATTCTGTGCGCATGCGCAGACGGCCGCCGTGGATCCATGTGACCCGCCTCTCGGGATCAGCAGCAGCGCTACACGCCCATGAGCGCCGACACCAAACATCACGGCGACCGGCTTCTCTCGCGGTAACGGTAAACAAACACAGAGCGCCTTCGGTCCGGATCTGATGACATTGCTCGGGATGTGGAGGCTGCAGTGACGGGAGAGATCCCAGGAGTCCTTGTGTCTGGATTACCTTTAGCTGAGCTAGCACACACAAAGGTAGGATCCAGCACTGCTGTCGAGGCACATATGCAACCAATGTCGTTATGAATACTGTGGATATCATGTTAAATCCAGACTGAGTGCTAATAGATGAAAGCTAATGAGTGTGTGTGTGTGGGCAAATGACCCTTACACAAAGTACTGATACCATAGTAACAGATGCTAATACCATGGTATTGAATGATTTCCATAGAATGGCATAAAATGATCATTATACATATTCAAAATAACCATTAGATTGCTATATGTCCCAAAAACAAAACATGAACCTATTGAGGCAAAATCACAGACATATATCATATCTCTCACGTCTTTATATGTGTACTGTAAGCCTGCAGACTGTGAGTGTCTGAATGTGAAAACTGTTGTTCGGCAGACCCAGCCCTGGCCTCTCGCTGTCTGTACACACTCACACACTCACTCACTCACTCACTCACTCACTCACTCACACACACACACACACACACTCACACACACACACAGACTCACACACAGGCATATATGATGTACTAATGTACACGCACACACTCATATTACACCACATGTGTTATGAATCAGTCATTCACCACTAATGCTATAGATTGGCCTCAGTTGGGCATCATCTCTTTCGATTCTTTGCTGCTTGAACTTTAAGATAACACGGCTGCATCTGGAGATGAACTGGAAGGCCGTGTCGTCTGTAACCTGAGGATCCAGAGGAGCGCTTTGTTTTGCTGTGATGTTGACTTGTCAGCATTAGTCACTTGTAACCCCACCCAGACCAGTGCTATTTAATATTATTTATACACTATTATAGCATTTATTGATATTTTGAATTAGCTTTTATTATTTATATATTCAGTATTTATTTAATTTTAGTTTAAGTTTTAGTCGTAATGTTATGTGCTTAGTTTTTTTTTTCAATATTTATATTGCATATTATAGAAAATATCAATATTTCTGTTTCATAATATTAGTACTTCAACTTATTTTGCATTAGTTGCCAAGGTAATTTTCATTTTAGTTTTAGTAATTTTATTATTGTTATTTTTATACTCCTATTTGTTTATATTATTATGTACTATTATATAATGTATTACTATATTTAAATTATTATTTTAAATAAAAAAAAATATATTTCTATTTCTTATTTATCAGTTTTAGTATTTAGTACTTCATCTTGAACTTATTTTATTTAGGTAACATTTCTAATTTTCATTTTAGTTTAAGTTTTAGTAATTTTGTTATGTGCTTTGGTTATTTTTATTATTATGTTATACTCCTATTTGTTTATATCAAATATTATATTACTATATTTATTTAAATTATTATTTTAAATAAAAAAATATTTATATTTCTTATATATCAGTTTCAGTATTTATTAGTACTTCAACTTGAACTTATTTTATTTAGATAACACTTCTAATTTCCATTTTAATTTTAGTTGGAAGTTTTGGTAATTTTATGCGATTTTTGACATTTAATTATTTTATTTTTTTATATGATGAAAAATAGTATTTTTGCTTATTTCAGTTTTAGTAATTAGTACTTCAACTTATAATTTTCAGTTTGATTTTAGTTTAAGTTTGAGTAATTTAGTTGTGTGCTTTGGTCATTTTTATTTATTTATATATATATTTCTATTTTTCATATTATAGAAAAATAATATTTATATTTCTTATATTTCAGTTTTAGTAATATTAGCACTTCAACTTAATTTGTTTTGGTTAGTTGCCAAGGCAACTTCAAGTTTTTCCCCAAATATTGCTTTATTTCAATGAGCAAAATCAGAATGTTAATAGTTTTAGTGTTAGTTAACACTGTGCACAGGGAGTTCATCTGTCACTGTTAATGCCTTAAATCGGTTGACTCTGAAAGAGTTGGGTTAGTCAGGAGAACATATGAAAGTAGTTTTAAGTGAAAAGTAGTGATAACTTTACAGAATGAAATGTAAACCTGTTTGTTCATCTGGTCCAGGTACACACGAGCAGTGCATGATCTTCTCTGGAACGAACTCTCACGCTGACCCCTCACTTCAGTGACCTCCAGCATCTCCACAGCCTCCTCGACCCGACTCCTCTCGGTCCTGCCCCTTAGCAACCGTTGCCATGGCAGCAGCCAAGCCCAAAGGGCAGAACTCGCTGGCTCTCCACAAGGTGATCATGGTTGGGAGCGGCGGAGTGGGAAAGTCTGCTTTAACTTTGCAGTTCATGTACGATGAGGTGAGGATGCCTTTCACACATTACTACAATGATTTTACCCCACAGAAATCATGTCCGTTGTTCATGTAATAATGTTATGAATTACCGCTCAGTGTTGTAGTTTGTCCTTCTGGAGAATGCTAGCTGGTTTTATACAGTTGATAGCTGGTCCAGATGGCAATATCAGCTGCATGATCTGGTTTTGAGCCAAGAGCATCGACCTGTGACCTCCAGCATCTCCACAGCCTCCTCGACCCGACTCCTCTCGGTCCTGCCCCTTAGCAACCGTTGCCATGGCAGCAGCCAAGCCCAAAGGGCAGAACTCGCTGGCTCTCCACAAGGTGATCATGGTTGGGAGCGGCGGAGTGGGAAAGTCTGCTTTAACTTTGCAGTTCATGTACGATGAGGTGAGGATGCCTTTCACACATTACTACAATGATTTTACCCCACAGAAATCATGTCCGTTGTTCATGTAATAATGTTATGAATTACCGCTCAGTGTTGTAGTTTGTCCTTCTGGAGAATGCTAGCTGGTTTTATACAGTTGATAGCTGGTCCAGATGGCAATATCAGCTGCATGATCTGGTTTTGAGCCAAGAGCATCGACCTTTGCATCTTGGTGAAGCCTGGTTAAAGCTGCTAGACTTCCAGCAACACAGCGTGCATGTTCTTAGTCAGTGTGAGAGCAGTATTTGTGAGCTCTAACCGGCATGACATAGACCCTTTCACATCTTTCTCTCTTCTGACAAATGCAATCAATCCATCAATGTTTTTTTCTTATTTTAGAAAGTATTTTATTTCCAGTATTTCTACTGTAATTGTGACAAAGCTGCTTGTTTTTAAACTCTTTATTAACAGAAAGTGGGAGAATTGATATTAAATTAACCATGATTCAGTTTGTGACTTCAGAGGTTTCAAGAACTATATCTTCTTCAATTAAAAACAACAGTTATTGAGGGGTAAGAAATATATTTTTAAAATATTTTTATTGTATTATAATTATATAAAAATAAAAATATATATAAAACAATGATGTATAATAATATATTTTTTAATCGTTTTAGTGAAAAATAAATAACTAAAACAATTTAAAAAATGTTACTTTATATGATACAATAAATATACTAAAAACAAAATAAAAAAATTCATATGTTGCCAATTCATTTTAATTTAGTTTAACTTGATGTACTAAAATAAAAAAAAAAATAAAAAAATGTATGTGTATATATATATATATATATATATATATATATATATATTAAACAAAAAACTCCTAAAAATGACAAAAACACACAACGTAATTACTAAACCTTTTAACCAAAATGAAAATAAAAATGGAAAATATAAAAATTAAAAACTGTTTCAATATATAACAAACTATAATAGTATCTCTAATAAATCTCTAATAGTATCTCTATAAATAACACAGATTATAATGTATAAGAAATAAATGTTATATATATATTTTTTTGTATTTTAATTTAGATAAGAATTTAATATGTCTGAAATATTTGATTTGTCTTGTGGCCCTCTTGGAGGTTTGCTGAGGCCCTGGTGTTTTCATAATCAGTTAACGGTCATAAACTATTTAAATAAAACCTGATAAGCATATGTCAGTCAGTATTTGTCCACATGTAAACACTTGACACGCGTCCCACCTTCTGTCCCTCAGTTTGTGGAAGACTACGAGCCCACGAAAGCTGACAGCTACAGGAAGAAGGTGGTTCTGGACGGCGAGGAGGTGCAGATAGATATTCTGGACACGGCCGGTCAGGAGGATTATGCAGCTATCCGGGATAACTACTTCCGCAGCGGCGAGGGCTTCCTCTGCGTCTTCTCCATCACAGAATTAGAGTCTTTTGCAGCAACTGCTGATTTCAGGTGATTTACAGCGCTGAGCTTATTTAGAAGAGATGCAATGATTTTAATGCCCCGGGGGTAAGCAGATAAACATCACATTTTCATTTTTGGGTGAACTATCCCTTTAATTGATGATCTTGTTTATGGCCTGATCTGTTTTGTCTGATTGTATTAGGGTTGGGCCACACTGGTCAGTTATAGTAGTTGTCCATCGAGTGACTAGTCTACTATTTAATCTTTATTTATTTTTTTTGTAATGGTTCTTTAATCAGATGTTTAATAGCAAGAGTGTTTAAAATCCAAACACATTATTTTTGCAAAGGCATTCTTATTTTTATTTTTTTTATGCTTTTGTGTAAATATTGAGTTGTAGGTGCCACATAAACACTTAACGACACTCTCTCGCTCAGAGAGCAGATTCTGCGGGTGAAGGAAGACGAGAACGTCCCCTTCCTGCTGGTGGGGAATAAGTCGGATCTGGAGGACAGGAGACAGGTGAGCGCAGACGAGGCTAAAGCCAGAGCGGATCAGTGGGGCGTGTGCTACGTGGAGACGTCTGCTAAAACCCGCGCCAACGTAGACAAGGTCAGTACTACAAAACCAGATCTGTAAAACTGAATTGATAGTTTACTAGTGTATAGGGAGGCAGTTACTGTGTGAATGCTATTGAAACTACATCCTGCACGCTCACAAGTGATATTACGGATGCATTCTTAACCTACTTTTCAGGCTAGAATTACTATACATTTAAAACAATTTATTATTAAAGAAACACTGCACCCAAAAATGAAAGTTTGCTGAAAATCTACTCGATTCTGACGGCACCCATTCACTGCAGAGCATCCATTGCTGAGACACTGATGCAATGCTACATTTCTACAAATCTGATGAAGAAACAAACTCATCCTAATCTCTGATGACCTGAGGGTGAGTAGATTTTCAGCAAATATTCATTTTTTGGTGAACTATTCCTTTAAGTGTAATCAACATGAAGCAACATGAAAACAGTATTGTGCACGATTCATCAGTGCACAGTATTTTAAGCTAAAAAGTGGACTGTAATGTTTAATCAAAGTCTAAACTTGTTTTTCCCATAAAACAACTTTCCATGTTGGCTAGAGTCACAAATCCATCTTACTCTCGTTAAATATTCTTTCACCGAGATGTAAAATGGGTTGTAAAGAGTGTTTCATATTGACTTTTTTTTTATTGATAATGCAAGCAATTTGGAATTTAATTTGCTTTTACTTTTTACTTTTAGTCATTTAGCAGATGCTTTTATCCAAAGCGACTTACAAATAAGAAAAAGTAATTAAAACTAAAAGCTAAAACTCTATAAATACTATATATATACACACATTTAAGAAAATAAAAGAAATTAAATAAAAATGACAAATGCATACAACAATATTTCAAAACTAAAACATTTAAATTAAATTAAAGTGATACATTTTCCAAGATGGTATACTGTGTTGCTTGCAGGTTTTCTTTGACCTCATGAGGGAAATTCGTGCTCGGAAGATGGAGGAGAGCAAGGAAAAGAACGGAAAGAAGAAGAGAAAAAGTCTGGCCAAACGAATCCGCGAAAGATGCTGCATTTTATAGTGTCTGCGATCATTTACTCTCCTCCTTCTGCATATGTACCTGTATGTTCTATATGTTTGCCAGCTAATCCTCCCCTCGATGTTTGCTGGTGTTTGTGTGTCAGATTAGATGAAGGACAGTCTGATAGAGTTGATGCAGTAGAGTCACATCAGTAATGTCCAAAAGCACAGGACGCTGCTGGACTTGCGTATGAAAACTTCCTGTGCAAGACATATGAGAGCTTTTTGATTTTATTTTGTGTCAGGTTTGTTTAATGAATTCTGTTCTCTTTTATTTAATTTTTTATGGCCACGTTTCTACCTGGATTTAACATCAGTGTCGGGTGATCTGATCTCAAATAGACGACACTAAATACAGCTGTTTTGTCAGATTTTTTTATGTTTTTCCAATGTTGAAAACAGTTGTGCTGCACAATATTTTTGTGGAAACTGATAGATTTTATTTTTCAGGATTCACAGATGAATAGAAAATTTAAAAGAACAGCATTTATTTGAAACTGAAATCTTTTGTAACGTTATAAATGTCTTTACTGTCACTTTTGATCAGGTTAATGCATCCTTGATGAACAAAATTATGAATTTCTTTAAAAAAAAAAAACTTACTGTATCTTACTAAATCAAGGGTTTTCATTTATATTTGGATCACCTGAAAAGGATGTTAATGCCGGTCTAAAATGAGCGTGTGAGTGTTATTACTTTAATGTTAAATGACTCCATTTACTTAAATTACATTCTTTTTAAATTACATACATAACTCTTCATTGACTTGAGGGGAAACTGAAAATACCTGAGTGCAGCTAAAAAAAAATGACAAGCTTTATTGTTAAAAACAAAAAAAACATGGTGTCAATTTATTTGTTGGTCTGTGGCTAAGCAATTAGTATAAATTTAAAAGAACAGCATTTATTTGAAACTGAAATCTTTTGTAACGTTATAAATGTCTTTACTGTCACTTTTGATCAGGTTAATGCATCCTTGATGAACAAAATTATGAATTTCTTTAAAAAAAAAAAACTTACTGTATCTTACTAAATCAAGGGTTTTCATTTATATTTGGATCACCTGAAAAGGATGTTAATGCCGGTCTAAAATGAGCGTGTGAGTGTTATTACTTTAATGTTAAATGACTCCATTTACTTAAATTACATTCTTTTTAAATTACGTACATAACTCTTCATTGACTTGAGGGGAAACTGAAAATACTTGAGCGGAGCTAAAAAAAAATGACAAGCTTTATTGTTAAAAACAAAAAAAACATGGTGTCAATTTATTTGTTGGTCTGTGGCTAAGCAGTTAGTAATTGTTATGCATAAAAAGTGCAGTACACTAACAAGCGATGAGATCTGTGTTACAGCAGTAACCAGGTACAGGTTTGTGTTTTAATCACTTAATATTCCAAGCAACGTGTCAGAAGCAGTGGGTGAAGGGGAGGTTGCTCTGGCTGCAGCGGTTTAGTGTGCT
>NW_015670626.1:583371-613138 GCF_001515625.1 Sinocyclocheilus rhinocerous | reverse complement strand
CCCCCCCCTTTTTAAATTAATTTTTAATTAAAAAATCCCTTTATTGCATAGTGAGCGGCAAGTTTTGCCCTTTTTCCCCTAATCAGCAAATGTTGAGTAACTTTCCATGTTTTACTTCAATTACAACATACATGCACCCTTTTATGCAGCAGCAGATCAGCCAAAGGTCAGTCTGCAGATAAGACCTGAAGAAAAGCACTCGTTTTCCTAGAGTTTGATCCTATTGATGAAAAATAACAAACATGCAATGAACGAGATCAACCACCGCCACTGCAGCTTCATTTCTCAACTGTTGCATGGACATAAAAAGTCTCAAATGTGCAAAAGAGACGCATGGTGGCGCCCTCTGCTGCCAGCGGCATATGTTTGCAAGATTTAGGAGTTAATAAGTGCCACTGCTAGAGCAAATCTACTCTGATTGCAGGCCTCAGAGAGCAAAGGCCTATTGGCGGCAGGAGTGCGCATGATTCGCTACTTTTGTTTTTGTACTTTGAAAGATTTCAGCTTTAATGTAGCCCCATACCCATCTTAGTATTTAAATGGAGATTTTATTTATATACAAAATGACACCTAAGTCCAACTCTGTGGACTAAACGGAATTTATGATTTTCTGTAGAGTGTGGAATCTGCCGAGCTGAACTCCGCGCTGACCTACCATGCGTGCTACTTCCTTGTTAGTGAGTCGGTGTGAGAGGGCGACAAGAAGTTTCAGCCCCGCGTAAGTATGTGTGGATTTAGCTAACGTTTTCGATGAAATCTTCCCTTTGGAAAGCTCACCTCGCCGTTTTTACCTCCTCACCGGGGCGACAGCGCTATCCGAGCCATGGAGGCTGATTTAAAGGCGGTTGTGAGGCTGATTTGCTAAGTTAGCACAGGCTTGCTAACACTGTCTTTTCATCATATGCGTGGAACTGGATTACAACTCGAGGCTTTTATTGACTTCTCCGAGGCTCTTTAAGGATTTATCCGATCGATGTGCGTTGTGATGGTTGGATGCGGCGGATTCGGTGTGATCCGGTTGGGAACGGTCGCTGTGTGAACACACAGACGCTTAGCCGTGCTAGAATAGCGCTTAAAGTGGGTTTCAAATGTTTTGCTTTGTTTGCCGGGGACTGAAGCGTGAGCGATAAAAGTGGGATATTAAATGCCGAACACGGAGATCGTTCCCCGCGAGGGCCGGGGGAGAAGCCCGCCGCCGCAAAGTAGTCAGAGGGAGGCGAGACGGAGCAAGAGCCGCCGCGAGCGGCACCGGGAGAAGGTGCGATCCTCGTCGTCCTCCTCCCGGAGAAAGAAACACAAGCACGCCCGGGAGAAGCAGCAGCAGTCGTGGCAACAGCAGGAGGTGCTTTACGACGGGGATGTTCGGACATTAGTGGAGTACGACGACGTGAGCTCGCAGTCCGAGCGCTTCTCCGGTAGCCCGTCGCCCAGAACCGACACGCTGTCCGTGGACCGGCTGAGCGAAGCCGAGCTCCAGGACTCCAGCTACGGCGGCGCTTCCACGCCGGGCAGGAGGGAGCACAACTCGTCCTCACGGAGGAAGGACGGAACCGGCGGGTCGGCGGAGAAGGGACGCCAGGAGAAGGAGACGAAGAGGAACCGGTCCAGCCCCGCGTTCAAGTCCCGCAGCGGCGTGAGGAATCACGACAGCAACGGCAGGAAGCCTTCGTCCGCGACCCAAGCCGACAAAAAGGAGTCGAAGCGACACAAAAGCAAGTCCAAATCCGAGAAGGACCCTCCTTCTGCCTACAGGGAACCGCCGCAGGCTTATAGGGACGACCGGGAGGAGCTCAGGCCCTACTGGAGGAGCAGTCCGAGCTTCAAAGCAGCGGAGAGTCCCTACGGGGCGTCTTATTCCTACGGACACCAGTCTCCTAACACAAACTTCCCGTTTATTTCCAGGAGGAGCCCCAAGAGGCTCTCACCGAGCTCGACCTACTACGGTCGCGATTCAGAGGTGCACGGTGCCTATAACGTGTCGAAGTCGCCGAGTGGTAAGAGGAAGCGCTCCCCGTCCAGCCCGTGCTGGCGCAGGTCTCCGAGCTACGGCCGACACAGTCCCTACGAGCAGGGCGAGGTCACCTGCAGCCCGTACGGCCAGCGCAGGCGCTCCCGGAGCCCCAGTCCGGACGGCAGGTAAGACGCTGTCACGCTTATACGGGCGTTTAAAGCGGTCGCCGTGTGGTCTTGTGTACTGAGAGAGGCTAATTGTAGGTTACGCGTGGGTTAGCGACTATACTGGATTTGTAAATGGTGTATAATTGGATAATATTGGAAGGAGTACAACGTGTGACTCGATTCGTTTTGAGTCGGTTCACACAACCGCTGTGAACGAATCAATCCGAGCGGTTCTCAGTTATCAAAACGAGCCGAGAATCGACGAGTTGAAGTGAATCGAGTGTTTGACAGATATATGGCAAATTTGAACAGAGAATCGACTCTTTTGATTAATTCATTGATTCTCGGCTTGTTTCGATAATCAAAAGAGTCGGTTCTCTGTTCAAACTCGCCATTTATCGGTCAAACACTCGATTCACGGCTTGTTTTGATAACTGAAAGAGTCGGTTCTGTGTTCAAATTTGTCACACCAGTCAAATAACCAGTTCACTTTAATTCATCGATTCTCGGCTCGTTTCAATAAAGTGAACCGATTATTTGACTGATGTGACAAATTTGAACAGAGAACCGACTCTTTCAGATATCAAAATGAACCGAGAATCGACGAGTTGAAATGAATCGAGTGTTTGACCGATGTATGGCGAGTTTGAACAGAGAACCGACTCCTTCGATTATTGCGCCATTTATCGGTCAAACACTCGATTCACGGCTTGTTTTGATAACTGAAAGAGTCGGTTCTGTGTTCAAATTTGTCACACCAGTCAAATAACCAGTTCACTTTAATTCATCGATTCTCGGCTCGTTTCAATAAAGTGAACCGATTATTTGACTGATGTGACAAATTTGAACAGAGAACCGACTCTTTCAGTTATCAAAATGAACCGAGAATCGACGAGTTGAAGTGAATCGAGTGTTTGACTGAGGGTTAAAAGTTATTTACTTTGACTTAACATTAGCATACATTTTACATATAAAGCTTACTTGATGTTTATTGGACTGTATGAGTGATTTAAAAAAACAAAACTTAATTGTTTTTAACAAATAGCCTAGCATTTTATACAATGCACAGACTTGTTCAGCTAATCGATGTAAATTAATCTTATTATTGCTTATTGTAATGCACATTTTATTTATTGTCTGTGACTTCTATTTTATTCGGGTTGCGTTTTTCTTTTCTTTCATTTTAGGGTTTATATTACAAATCCATACCATGGTAACCTTAATTTCTGCCACTACTTTAATCAAAAGATTTATTTAAAATAAATAAAGCTACTTACACTGTTAAACAAAGATCATTTATTATTATTATTATTATAATAGTAGATTAACAAACTGTAATACAAATGGTTACCATGCTGTATTAATTGGCTGAAACTATGAAAATGATATTATTGTGCTTTTATAACAGCTTGTGATTGTTGCTTTTCTCTGTCGGATGCAAATGCATTTCCAGAAGTGTATAAAACTGTATATATTGTTTTTGCTTTTGTATAATTTGCGCATTGTTTTTTTATAACTCAGGCCTACAAAAGATGTAACTCCAGTCTCACATTCCGTACAGAATACCACAATTCTTTCCTGTTACAATTCATACGCTTTCGTTTTTAACGTAAATAAATCTAATTTAATATGACAGAGCTTCACAATCAATAGAAATGTCAGATTGTGCTGTTATTTTCTGACTGCTGTAGACTTCACTGGCATTTTTGAAGACCATACAACCTTTATTTGTTTACCATTTTAGTTATAATCAGCACACAAGTGTAGAAGACCTTTCGATTTGATTCGTTTGAGCTTAAAATAGTCGTTGCACCCACTGTTGACTCTTTCCACACTCTGTGAAGACCGAGGCGCACACGAGTTGGTTGGGCTCACGTGAATCGCAGGCTTTATAACGAGAGTCGAGCGGCCCCATGGCTTAAGCACGCACTGGAGGCTGAAGCCTAGACTTTACAACATGAGCATCTGCTTTCTACCTTATGAGTTCAAAAATGTAAGTCGTATGCGAGCTTCATAAAGGGCTTGTCAGTTGTTGTATTAGGCATAATGACGGTTGTAATTATAAACCAGATAAGTGTAAGCTCAGTTTGAGAAGCACGTGCGTTTTCATTGGCTTCGTCAGTCATTATGTGGCTTCGTCCGCTTCGCTGTCAGATGATTGCACAAGCAAATAGCAGAGACATTGATCATAGACTGTGGATTATTTCCATTCGCTTTAGTTAATAGTAAATTCTAAAAGTGTTTCAGCATAAAAAGCTGTTTTGTTTAGGATGAAGGCCACATATTTGCCATTCCTTTTGCAAATGCCCGTTTGGTAACTAAATATAAGTTCCATGTAATTTAGTTTCAGCATTTAGCTCTGTCTTTCCATTTAGCGATTAACGACTCTCAGATCGCTTAAATGCAGTTTGCATTGTAACAAGGTAAAAGCCTTGGTAAGTGGTTTAATAAGTAACCACTGATGATCAAAACACTTACACTACTAGGGCTGCACAATTAATCGATTACAATTACGGATGTTACAATTGCGTAATACTTCAAAGCGGCAAGTAATCGTTCAAAGTCCACTTATGTTGTTCTGTGTGCTTAAGATGTGTTTTTTCTTTCTACAGGTTATCTTAAAGGTTTTCCCATTGTTTCAATTTCAGTTAAATTATAATACCATTCATATGTTCACTTTTTTATTTAAAGAAGAAACCAATCTAGTGTATATTTGACATTTGAGGCTTAATACTATAGAAAAGCAATACGTTTTTCAGTTAGTGTTTTCAGCTTGTTTATTTTCATCTAAAAATATGGCATGCAGTTGCTTCAAACAAAGTATAAACATCATTCAAAGTAAATTGTAATAATCGCAATTACAATTTCAAGAGAATAATCGACAGTTATGATTTTTGTCATAATCGTGTAGCCCTATACACTAGCGTTCAGAAGTTCGGGGTCAGTCATATTGTTTTAGTGTTTCTGAAAGAAGTCTCTTCTGCTCACCGAGGCTGCATTTATTTGATCAAATATGCAGTAAAAATTATGAAATATTATTACAATTTCAAATAACTGCTTTCTATGTGAATATCTGTTGAACTGTAATGTATTTCTGTGATGCGCAGCTGTATTTTCAGCATCATTACTCCAGTCTTCAGTGTCACATGATCTTCAGAAATCATTCTAATATGCTGATTTGCTGCTCAACAAACATTTCTGATTATTATCAATGTTGAAAACATTGTGCTGCTGAATATTTTCATAGAAACTGATATTCTTTGATGAATATAAAGTTGAAAAAAACACAATTTATTTGAAATGTAAATTAAAACTTTATACATTTATACATGCTTAAAAGTATTAATTAAAAATTCTGACTGACTTCAGACTTTTAAATAGTAGTGTATGACTTTCTGCTGGAAGACACAAAATGCTCTTTTCTGCACAGTGAACATACAGTAACCACAGGCTTTCAAGCTCCAAATATAGTAAAATTAGATTAATAAAATTAGTCAGTAAGACTCATTGACCATATTGTCAGATTCTGGAGCCATTTGATAGATGTGTGTGGGGAACAGACCGAAGTGTGAAGGGTTTTCACAATGACATCCAGATATCAGTCAGAGATTTCTCAATATCCGCCAACACAGCTCTATAGTAATGAGCAATGACAGTGCAGACACAGTGAGCTGTTGCTTGATGCACAGGGCTTGCAAAATTTACAGGCATTCTTCAGATTTTAGTAGCTCAAAATGAATTTGACTAGCCCGAATAAAAAAAGATATCGGCTGAACTTCACTGTGGACAAAATCAGCGTGATCAAAAAGTTCAGTGATTGTATTTTTTCTTCAAATAAGTCAGAAAAATCGGGGCAAAAACAAAAGTGTTGCTTTTATAATTTTGTTCAGTATATATATATATATTTATATTTTTTTTTTAAGAGCATTTAAAGAACACTTTAAGTACCTCTTTACCACAGCAAAAACTAGAAGCATAACTAATAAAGGTCAAAAAAGTATTATAAGAACAACTAAACAAATGAAGAGAGTACTTGCTGTTCAAGCGCAAGGAGACACGAAAGAGGAATCAGTTCTGAGTTTGCATGCTTTATGAACCGCGGCTCTCTCTGTGTGTGATTTTATTTCACTATTCAAGATAGAAATCATCCCCTCCACTGAACTCTCAAATATCAATTTCACATATTCAAACCTCATCAAGTTTGAATTTGTGCATATGTGAACGTGATGCATAAATGTGCGCTGCGTTTATATTGTTTGCTGCTTCAAATGTTCAAGTCAGGTGGATTCTGATTGGCTGCCAATTAGAGCTGCATGAGTAATCGTTAAAAGATTGTGATCTCAATTCAAAGATCTTATTCCTAAATGACAATGATTTGCCTATATCGATTAAACCTTTGACAAGTACAATTAGGGCTGCACGATTAATCGAATGCGATTGTCATGCGCATTTTGTTAGTAAAGCTGGTTCTGTAATCAGCAGTAAATCACATCACGTGCTTTCAGATGGAGCAGAATTTTCTACACATAGCCGTAGTTCACTGACAATTACGCAAAAAAAATCGCGTGATTATACTGAGAGATACGCATGACAATCGCAGCTTCGGTCGAATCGCGATCTCGATTCCATTTCGATTGATCGTGCAGCCCTAAGTACAATCACAGCAAACATTCAAACTGTAACAGAAGTACTGGGATAAACGTTATAGTTATATAAATGTTATAGTTCGGATATAAACACTGGTGTCTACTGTAGTGATCAAAATAGAGTAAATCACCTTTTAAAAGTAAATTGAGGCTTCAAATAAAGATTGCAGATTACATTTATGCCAGTAGGTGGCGACAAGTGACTTAAATGTATTTCATTGAATCATTCACTCAAGAGATTTATTCAAAAACACTGATTCATCCAGTAATGAAACAAGTGAAGCCTTTATGAGTGATTCATTGAATCATTCGTTCAAGAGATTTATTCAAAAACACTGATTCATCCAGTAATGAAACAAGTGAAGCCTTTATGAGTGATTCATTGAATCATTCGTTCAAGAGATTTATTCAAAAACACTGATTCATCCAGTAATGAAACAAGTGAAGCCTTTGTGTTCATTAAATCATTCACTCAAGAGATCCATTCAAAAACACTTGATTTATCCAGTAATGAAACAAGTGAAGTCTTTGAGTGAGTCATTGAATTATTCATTCAACTTGATAAAAAAGTAAATCATTCAAATTAATTGGATGTTTTTAAATAGACTGCAGCAATTAAGAAAATTACATGCTATTTTTAGTTGTCTGTTCAGAATCGTGATCTCTATTTTTTAAATTTATTATTAAATCGTGATGCTCAGTTTCTCCAGAATTGTGCGACTCTACGGTTAATGTTTTTCATTCACCAGATGCGAAAAAATCATATCGAAAGTTATTCCAATGATATCGCTCCCCTGTGTCTGCTCAAAAATGACTCTGTTCCTGACACAAAGCTATCGCATGACTTCAGAAGACTTGTAATATAGTTTGCATGTCGTATAAACTGCTTTCTTGTGGCTTTTTATGGTGCTTTTGTCATTTTTGACAGATGATCTCTGCTATTTTCTTTGTATGCAAAAGAGAAGGCAAGAAGGTCTAATGGAATTTCTAATTTCGTCTTCCATGGAAGAAAGAAGATCGTGCAGATTTACATTTAATTCATTCTGCTCTTGCTTTCAGGCGGACTGGAAAGTCCCGCAGCAGGAGCCCGTACCAGTCCTCCCGTCATTCTCGCTCACGCAGCCGTCACCGGCACTCACGGTCCTGCAGCCGGCCCTCCAGTCTGTCCCCCAGCTCCCTGACCCTGAAGAGCAGCCTGGCCGCTGAGCTCAGCAAGCAGAAGAAAGCCAAGGCTGCCGAAGCCGCCCGCGTCAAAAACTCCAGCAATGCCTCCACCCCGACCAAGGGCTCCTCATCGTCCTCCAGCGCTCCCCAGCCCAGCCCCGTCACCAACCACACCACCAAGAAGACCAGGCCTCCCTCACCGCCGCCGGTGTCCGAGAAAGGCCCCAGAACCCCAGCGTCCAGTCAGCCGCAGTCTCCTGTGGATCGACCCACCAAGAAGAGCTCAGACGCCTCGCAGTCCAGCAGAGAAGTCAAGGTGAAGGAGGAGAAAAAGAAGGGAGGACAGCCAATGCAGGTCAAAGACAAGGACCGAGAGAAAGCAGCTGCTCCAGCCGTAGCCTCTCTTCCACTGGCAGCCAACAATCTGGATCATCTGGATGGAAGCGACAGGTTTGATATATCATTGATCTTTGAAAACAGGACATCTGAGTATTTCACTCATTGCTTTCGAAGTTCACCAAGGTTTTTGCAGGTTCTCAATTTAAGACTTTTTAAAGACCTATTTAAGACAAAGTGAAGAAAATTCAAGGGCCAAATTGAATGGATCATAGTAGAGCCCGATTTTATCGGCCGATATGAGCCTGTCGCAGATATATCGGTATCGGTGTATATGTCGCCGATATTAACTTCTGTTTTACAGAACATAAAACGCAGATAAAATTCTTGTAAATGGTTTGCTACTGGCGATCTGGATGAAACGCTTTAAAGCTTAAGTGTATGGAATACCATTGAAAATTTGAACAGCCATATCTCCGTAACGACGCGGGGGATCCGCACCAAATTCAGGGGATCCCTTCAGCTTGTACTATAATATACACATAAAGAATATCGGCCGATATATCGATATCGGCAGTTTTTTACTCCCTAATATCGGTATCGGCATCTGCCCTCAAAAAACCCATATCGGTCGGGCTCTAGATCATAGTACATCAGTATATTCTGTAATTGTGAATGTATAGAGAGCTGAAAATGAGTTGTATTAACAACAGTTTGAAAATACAACTTCCAACAGATCTCCATTACTTATTAAAGCTTAACTAGAATATGAAAAGAACTTCTACTGTACATTCGGAATAGACTGCAAAAAACGCTGTCCTTTCTCAATATTTTTGTCTTGTTTGTCCAGTGTAAATGTCTAAAGACTCTTAAATCAGTATACATTGAGAAATAAAGTCATGAGAAATTGATCAAAATGTTCATGACTTTATGAGTTTATGATTAAAAGAAGAAAAAATATTTGCCAGTGAGCTCAAAAAACTAACTTAATTCAAACGGAAAACGTTTTCATTCCTCATTGGCAGATATTTGTTCTTGTTTTAAGCATAAACTCACTTCATTTTGTTCAATTTCTCAGAAAACAAGACTTCATGTGTTCATTTTGCATCTCAGGTAAATGTATTTTGATGTTTGTCACACAAAACAATTGGAGGATATTATGTTACCTTTTTTTGCAGTGCATGCAACATGTAATGCCATGACTTTAGACTTTCTGCTCTGATTTGTGGAAGGGCGGATTGAGACTTTTTAAGACCTGCAGAAACCTTGGATCCACACTTTGTTGGATTGTGCATTGTTTTTAATGTATCCACTGAAAGCCTCCTTTTTTCCAATAGCAGTATCTTGAAGGAGTCTTCAGCAATCACAGGGAAGAAGAAACCCGAAAGGAAAGCCCGTCACCTCCTCGCAGACCTCCCTCTTCCTCCAGAGCTCCCTGGTTCACCCCACAGCCCGCCTGATGACAAAAAGACGCCCACCCCGCGGAAGAGACCAAAGTATGTAGTCAAACAGCCCCTCCTGAGACATCTACTCAGGTTAGCAACATTAAACCTCATCTGTGGTTGCATTGCAGAATATGTGGCCCACGCTTCGGAGAGATCAAGGAGACGGAGATAGACTGGGGAAAGCGATGCGTTGACAAGTTTGAGATCATTGGGATAACTGGAGAAGGTACTTATGGACAGGTGTACAAAGCCAAGGACAAAGACACTGGTAAGATGTTCTCAAACGATTATATATTCCATGACGATAGAATTGATGTCTGTGCTCAAATGCCTTAATTTGAATGCTAATGCATTCTGAGGCAATTAATCACTTAATGTAGCTCATCCATCTTTCTGGTGTTGCTTATTCAGCGGAGTTGGTGGCCCTAAAGAAGGTCCGTTTGGACAATGAGAAAGAGGGCTTCCCCATCACAGCCATCAGGGAGATCAAGATCTTGCGGCAGCTCAACCACAAGAGCATCATCAACATGAAGGAGATCGTCACTGACAAAGAGGACGCTTTGGACTTCAAGAACGACAAAGGTATCGCATGGAAATGACCCATCCTTTGGCTCGGAGTTTCTCCTCGCTGTGTCGGTGTGATAATTGTGTTTTCATCTCACAGGGGCGTTTTACCTGGTGTTTGAGTACATGGACCACGATCTGATGGGCCTGCTGGAGTCGGGCCTTGTGCACTTCAACGAGAGCCACATCAAGTCTTTCATGAGGCAGCTGCTGGAAGGACTGGACTACTGCCACAAGAAGAACTTCCTGCACAGGGACATCAAGTGCTCCAACATCCTGCTCAATAACAAGTCAGTGCAAACTAGATTAATAGTTTCATATTCGGTTTGTTTTCGGGGGCTAGAGGGAAGAATATCGGCTTGAATGGTAATGAAATTAACATTATGACAGCGGTAGATAAGCTGCTTGTTCTAGTTTTATTAGGATGACAGAATAAGGGACGTATTAACTTTCACAGACAGACTTTGCAGATTTCGCAGATCGTTGTATTGTTACAGTGTCTGTAGTTTATGTAAATAGACAGTGTGTTCTCTCTCTGCTAGCTGCACCCAGATATGCCTGTTTATTTGTCAGGGAAAGTATGCCAAAACACGTATGTCTTTTGTGAAAACTACAGGTCGTACTTCCACATTTTTCCATCCCCACTCATGGACTTTCATTTCAAGCCCAGTGCATTATGGGCATTGAAGTTTTCTTACCTTTTTGCTAAAAGGGAGCACAACAGCTCTTTTGCTTTTTTTTTTTTTTTTTTTTTTAGTCACGTAGCACCAAAGTAAAAATTAAATTTTGTATTTCTACTCTGGCTGGGAGATATAGTAAAAAATGCAGTCTTTCTCTCTTTTTTTTAAATTTTTTTTTTATACTTCGTTTGACCGAATGCAATTCTATTTTAATGTTTAAGTTGAAAAAAACACATTCGCTTGATAAATACCTTTGCAGAAACTTTATATAGGTAAGAAATTGTACATTCAGGAGCTGGTTTTTCAACCCCTGCCCCGTGAATTTTAGAAATACTCGACATGAATTATATAAATAATTTTAATAGCACGGCCATTCAAAACCTGAGGGTCTACCATGTGCGTAGTAAAGCGATAACGTCAGACAATCCTTTTGGGTGGGAATTAATTTAAACACAGATATCGGATACCAGTCATGTCTAAAGTGAATGTAAACAGACGGGCCAAAAAAATGGGATATGGTCAAAAGATCGGATCTGTGCATTAAGACTTGCAGTGTAAGTACATCCTAATGGACCAAAATGAGATCTGAGTCTACTTTTAAAGCCAGAAATGGGTTGAGTGCAAAGTGAACTGGGTTCTTTCACTTTTTGGTCCACTTAAAGTGGTCTAATCTCTTTTAACCCTTTAGAACCTGAAGCTAAAATAAGTCATTTTTTACGTATTTTACAGCCAAAAAAAAATACAATTCTAAAACAATATGCTATCTTCAAGTGCAAAGTGTCATTATTTTCAGAAAACAATTAGCTTTCGATAAATTACGCAGACAATCCTTTTGGGTGGGAATTAATTTAAACACAGATATCGGATACCAGTCATGTCTAAAGTGAATGTAAACAGACGGGCCAAAAAAATGGGATATGGTCAAAAGATCGGATCTGTGCATTAAGACTTGCAGTGTAAGTACATCCTAATGGACCAAAATGAGATCTGAGTCTACTTTTAAAGCCAGAAATGGGTTGAGTGCAAAGTGAACTGGGTTCTTTCACTTTTTGGTCCACTTAAAGTGGTCTAATCTCTTTTAACCCTTTAGAACCTGAAGCTAAAATAAGTCATTTTTTACGTATTTTACAGCCAAAAAAAAATACAATTCTAAAACAATATGCTATCTTCAAGTGCAAAGTGTCATTATTTTCAGAAAACAATTAGCTTTCGATAAATTACGGGTATTGACTATTATTGTGTGTTGAGAGTTTGTAAATAGAAGTTAAATTCAGTAAAAAGAAAAAAAATTGAATTTTACTGATTTTTATTTAGAAAACACAAGAACAAAAGAATCGAACAGCTCAAACTTGAAAACTGGACTATAATGCATATATACAAGTCTTTTTTGTGACACTGGGTTTCACAGTCTTCACGCGGGATACTTTTTTATTTTTATTTTAACGCATGCAAATACACACACGCAAATCTCTGTACTTCTCCGTTCAATTTTTTTTCCTTTTCACGCTTCCCGAAAGCTGCGACGCGGTTTGCTGAGGGAATTCAGGACATTCGCGAAATAAGCTGTATATTGCCGAAAAGCGCACGAGGTCAATTGAATTATTTGAATGATTTGAACATGAATGCAGCTTGGTTGGGTGTGTCGGCAGCCGGTTTAATAGAGGACTCAAGTATGTTAACGTCACTCGAGGACATATTACACCTCCATTAGATCAAATCATTGTGGACTAAACTTCAATATTACAGCAGATCTAACGTCTGATTGATGTCTGAATGTGTGCTGTCCTGCAGGGGTCAGATCAAGCTGGCAGATTTCGGATTGGCTCGTCTGTATAACTCTGAAGAGAGGTACATCTCTTGATTTGATTCACGACTTGATTCAGCAAGCAGTTATGATGTTCGTAAACCGAGTAGACTCTGACTTGTCCTGTGCATTCATTCTCCAGTCGGCCGTACACCAATAAAGTGATCACTCTGTGGTATCGGCCGCCCGAGCTGCTGCTGGGAGAAGAGAGGTACACGCCTGCCATCGACATGTGGAGCTGCGGGTGAGGAAACACTGTGCTGTTACTAGAGAAATCCCTCCAGATTCCACCTCCTCAAGGTGTTTAAACCCTCCATGTCACACAGGTGCATTCTGGGAGAGCTTTTCACAAAGAAGCCCATCTTTCAGGCCAACCAGGAGCTGGCGCAGCTAGAGCTCATAAGGTAACCACATGTTTGTAGAGGGTTGGAGATCCAGCTTTTGCTTTCTGAGATCCAGCTGACCTATATATCTGTGTCCAATCCAGTCGTATCTGTGGCAGCCCTTGCCCCGCTGTGTGGCCAGACGTGATCAAGCTGCCCTACTTCAACACCATGAAACCAAAGAAACAGTACCGGCGGAGGTTAAGGGAAGAGTTTTCTTTGTGAGTAATCAGAAATGAATGAAACCAGTTTAGTCTGTTTTAAGGGCGTTATAGCTCATGACAACAAAGGGTTAAATGGATATACAGGGTTCCTGCGGGTTTTAAAAAGTCTTGACTCGCCCTTCCACAATTAAAGTAAAAAAAAAGGTCTTAAATCAGAGCAGAAAGTCTTAAGTCGAGGCATTAGATGTTGCATGCACTGCAGAAACATGAACATCTGCCTCAGTACTTTGTTTTCTGATTCAAAAATTGTAAACATCCTTAAATTAAGATACATTTACTTCTATGAGTCTTGTTTTCTGAGAAACTGAACAAAAATGAAGTTAGTTTATGCTTAAAATGGGAATAAATATCTATCAGCAACATCAACTTTTGTTTTGTTCAAACTCACTTCATTTTGATCATTTTCTCTTCCTATTTTGTCATTTTGCTTCTGAAGTAAATGTGCTTTGATTTAAGAATCTTTAGACATTGGAAGACGAGTCAGAAATACTGATAAGAGCATCACTTTCTTTGCAGTGTGATAGTCATTTTATTTTTGTAAAATTAATTAAAAAGTAATGGAAATCTGTTGCTTTTACAAACTTTTAAGTGTTGCTTATACATTTGCATTTAGGTACCATATTGAGTATTGTGTTCCATTCAATTCATTCCTTAAATTGTCTTAAAAAGTTATTAAATGTCTTAGATTTACCATCATAAAACCTGCAGAAGCCCTAATATTTTACCCGAGAGTTCTGCTGTAATTGTGAGCTTGTTATTTTTGGTGGGAAGGCGATAGAAAAAATCTCTTTGCTGATAAAGTCAGGAAGCTTTTTAGTGCTGATGCCATAAAATGAAGAGGATCTGCAGTAAGTGTGTAATCAGTGCATTATCTGGTTTATGAATCGCAGGAAAAGTCATTTTGTCACACAAGCCTGTCCCCTCTTAAAGCAGCTATTTTGTGGCAAGCTTTATAGCTGTTCTTCATCAGTGCTTCTTTGCTTCTCCCATGATTTCTTAAATTATCTATGCACTGGTAATTACGTCGTGGTGGTGGTGTTCATGTGCATTTAATTTGTCAATATGATTATTCTGACATGATTTGAAGGCAGCATTAGATGTGTAAAGAATAATGTATACTTCAAGCTGCTATAAGCATGGGTGTCAGTGGTCTCTTTAGCGGCGGCTGTTGATTTGAATGTTTCAGTATTCCTCTGATGGCCCTGGATTTGTTCGACCATACGCTCGCGTTGGACCCGAGCAAACGCTGCACTGCAGAACAAGCTCTCAGAAGTGACTTCCTCAAAGATGTGGACCCAGCCAAGATGCCTCCGCCTGAGTATGAGATTGTGTTGTTTTTGCTTTTACTTTACTATTTTTTTTACTTTTCCATTTACCATATTTGTTTATAATATACCAGATTTTTTTTTTTTTAAGCAGCTATGCTTTTAATTAGTGCGCTGAAAGCTTCCGCTAATTGCTTCCGCTAATTGCAACTTTTTTTTTTTTTTTTAATTAAAGATATAAATTCAGAATTCTGAGGATGAAAGTCTGAATTGTGAGATATAAACTTGCAGCTGCAAGATAAAAAGAGATAGTTGCAATTAACTATTAAAAAATAGGGTTGGAAAATTTCCAGTAAATTTAGGAAACATTCCAGGATTTTTTTGGAATATTCCAGGGATTTTTTTTTTTTTTTTTTTAAGTTTCCGGTAATTTACAGGAAATTTTCCACCCCTTTGCAACCCTATTAAAAAATAATAATTTCATGGCAGGGAGAAAAAAGTTGGAATTTGAGAAACTCGCAATTGCAAGAAGGAAGTGAATTGTGAGATAGAAAGTCGCAATTAACTTTATTATTATAATTTAAGTAAATAAAACACTTTAAAACAGTAATAAAATAAACCTAAACGTGAGTTTTTTGTTTTTTTTTCTTGAAAATTACCCAATTGTGCTTTTATTTCACTCATAATTTTGAATAATCAGTGTAAATTTAATTCCAGCGATTTAATGTATGCTTTATTTTTTCTCGGATTACAGTTTTTCACCTCTGATTCTCTGTGCCGTGATCTGATTCCGTCTCTGTCTCTTCTCTAGTCTGCCTCTGTGGCAGGACTGCCATGAATTGTGGAGTAAGAAGCGGCGCCGGCAGAAGCAGATGCCGGAGGAGCTGACCGCTCCTAAAGCCCCTCGGAAGGAGCTGGGTTTGGATGACAGCCGCAGCAACACGCCGCAGGGCTTCCCCGCCGCCGGAGCACACAAAGGTCCGAGTGCTGCTGCCGCTGCAGCCCTGCTGGGTAAGAACATCAGCACAAACACTGTGTTGTATCCGTCACACGTTCTAGACACACACCAGTTACTCTTTTGTCTTGGGTCAGTAAAAAAAACTACCCAGAACACCCTAGTTACACATTGGCAACCACTTAGCAGCATCTTCACAATAAGCCACAGCACCCTAGCATCGTGGTGGAGGGCTTTAGGCATCAGTTTGCACTAAGCCACATTGTCTCATAGCAGTCAGTAAAGGCTGGAATACACTACACCACATTTAAAATGTGGCCAGATTGGAAAACACTAGGGGCCAGATTTCCTAATCAGGCATATTAGCATTAGAGCACAATCCCATAAAAGCACAGATGGGAGTGTAAAGTTCTGACAATGCACAAATTATAGAATAAATGAAAAAGACGCAGCCGGCTTGTTTCCATTTAATGACAAATGCAATCTATCAAGAGCAGCGCAAATTAGTAACCGTCACAGCCGTGTGATCGCAAAATGGGTTAAGACATGCTTTTCTTGGCTGTTAAATAATGGCGCAAACGGAGTACTGCAAACCTTAGTAAAATCACTTTGCACGATTCATTTAAATCCTCTCCTCCCATCAATTTTGCATCTGAAAGGAAAACGCCTATAAAAAAATTAGTCTTGTCAAAATCCACTGTCTATCAAGCTTATTTTACTGGACTAATACTTCTGCCCCACTGAGGAATTTGTTTTATTCTGTTGGTGCTTTTAAAAAAGGTTTTTAGCCAAGAAAATCAAAGTTTAGTCTTAAGGGTTTTTAGAAAAAATTAGTTTCTTTTGAATAACTAATGCTCGCTTTCGCCATGAATATAGCCATAGAAGAAGGCATGGCTTTATAAAGAAAAGAAACTCCAGCAAATGCATTTGCATTAAGATCAGCCGCAAAAATAACTGCATCCATGCCTTTTCATCACCAGTTTAAATCCTCACAGTAGTTAGGCATCATACACTCGTCGACTTTAATGGTTACAGAGAAAAACTGGGGTTCATACGCTCAATGACTGAGGATCACACACAAGCAGAAGAAACATGGGCCTCATTGTTAGGAGACGCATGACAAAATATTCTAAAATCAGCATAAAATATATCAAAATATAAATGATTGTCCTCTGACGGTATGAAATCAAGCTAAAAAAAACTAATTAGTCTAAGTCTAATTAGCACAGACCCATTCAGACTTTAAATTGTGGCAAAAGTCTTGTAAAGTAGTGATGAAGTCTGATTCTCCTTTTCCGTCTTTCAAAGAAACGTTCAAAAACAAAACACGATTCACTAATTCAAGTAATTACACAATTACATCACATATACACAATTCTATTATTCTATTCTATTATTGAAGCACCACATAATGATGTGAAACATGGGTGTTTTACACCTCTAAAGCATAAAAGTGAATGAGTTGGCATTATAGATATGCGCTGGTATTTTGGCTCATTTCGACTGTCTGGCGCATCAGAAAGTGAGCTTTGATTGAGTAGCTTGACTGTTCAGTTCACTAAAAAAAAACAGCTTTTGAACAGGACATCACTAGTGTAGTGTAGTCCAGCCTTAAGTCTTGTTCACACCGGGACGAATATCGCACGCGATTATCGCCGACGTTTAACGCCTCGTGACTAATCAAAGGGTGCCAATGTGAGTGTGCACACCGACGCGCAAAAGTCGTGTTTTACTTTAACTTCAGCAGCTCCAGGCACGTTAACAAAAGCGCCAATCTCATTGGTCGGCCAGTTTTTAACGCAGCGCGTCGAACCAAAAATACGAGCCCGAGGCGTTTTTTCAAAAATGACGCTTTCATGCCTCGGGCTCATTTTTGGTGGCGCTCAAGCACAAAACGGTCTTGCCCAAGCGCACATTGATACCTAACAACGCAGAGGAAGTAAGTAGACCAAGAAGATGCATCGAGGCAAGATGAATGTAGAGCTGCTGGTCTCATTGGTCTCTGAACACAAAGGGCTTTATGACAAACGCGACAGCGACTACAAAAATCTCGATAAGAGGGAGTTGTTATGGAGAGGAATTGCAGATCAAATAGGATTCGATGTGTACCGGGGTATTTCTGTTTTTCACTAAGCGCCATCTAATGTCAGGGAGTGAATTTGCACGTTCACTCGGCTCATCGCCAGTGAAAATCACTTGGGTATGAACACACAAGACACGTCGAAAAACGTCGGCGATAAGCGCGAGATAATCATCCCGGTGTGTACGAGGCTTTAAGTAGGTATTGAGCTGGTAATGAGCAAACCATTCAATCTTCACTTGTCTTTTTCTTCTAGACCCCAAAGCTCCCAACTCACAACTGACTCAAGAGCAGCTGGCTGTGCTTCTGAACCTCCTGCAGTCCAAAAGCGGCCCGGTGGGATCGGCGCAGTTCGCTCAGACCGTGGGGTCCAAGATGAACCCAGAGACACTACAGCAGCTGACACAGGCTTTGCCCCCTGGGCCACTGGAGTCTGAAAGACCCCCAGAACCACCTCCGCTCCCCAAAGTCTCTAAACCCCCTCAGCCGCCTCCATCGGGGGCCGGAGCGCCCCGCACCCCACCCATGCCGAAGCCGCCTTCGCCCCCCACCCCACAGCAGTCGGTCAAGAGCGACGGAGAGGCCTCGGCCGCAGCCACGCAGACCGCTGTCACCATGCTCCTCGCTCAGCTCCTCAAAGTCCAGCAGGGTGCAGGAGGAGAGGTCCTAGGGTTCGAGGGGCCCGAGGGCGGCGTTTCAAACGCAGCAGGTCCACCTGAGCCCAGCCCTGTATCTCCAGGTAATGCATCCTGTACCTCCTGAACATCTTGGCTGTGTCGGAAATCTCCTATTATCCGAGTAGGGATATCACTTTGGAATTAGAAATAACTTGGATTAAAAATGGATTAAAATGGATGGATTAAAGGGACAGTTCACCCAAAACTGACATTTAACCCATGATTTACTCACCCTCAAGCCATCCTAGGTGTATATGACTTTCTTCTTTCAGACGAATCCAATCAGAGTTATATTTAAAAACATCCTGGCTCTTCCAAGCTTTATAATGGCAGTGAATGGGTGTTATTTTTCAATATTCCAAAAGAAGTCCAATAAAGAGCATCCATTCATCATATAAAGTGTCCCACGTGGCTCCAAGGGGTGAATAAAGTTCTCCAGTAGCGAATCAATGTGTTTTTTAAAGAAAAATATCCATATTTAAAACTTTATAAACCGTAATCTCTAGCTTCCGCTAACTGTCTTGTGCACGTTCACAATAGAACGCCGTTTTTTTTTAAATACTTTTTTCAGGATTCTTTGATGAATAAAAAGTTAAAAAGAACAGCATTTATTCAAAAATGGAAATCTTTTGTAGCGCTATACACTACCATTCAAAAGTTTGGGGTCAGTATTTTTTTTTTTCTTTTTAAATTTTTTTGAAAGAAATGAATGCTTTTATTCAGCAAGGATGTTAAATTTATAAAAAGTGATAAAGACTTGTATTGTTAGAAAATATTTCTATTTTAAATAAATGCTGTTCTTATTCATCAAATAATCCTGAAAAAAGTATCACAGGTTAAAAAAAAGCAGCAAAAACATTCCAACATTCATAATACATCAGCTTTCTGAAGATCATGTGACACTGAAGACTGGAGTAATGATACTGAAAATACAGCTTTAATCACAGGAATAAATTATATTTAAAGTATATCAAAATAGAAAACCATTATTTTAAATGGTAATAATATTTTACAATATTACTGTTTTTTTCTGTATTTTTGGTGAAATAAATGCAGCCTTGGTGAGCAGAAGAGACTTCTTTAAAACACATTAAAGATCTGACTGAACCCAAACTTTTGAACAGCAGTGTACATTAAACAGTGCTCTAAAAACATGACACTGATGTGAAAAACATTTCATCTCACGTCTCACAACCTTGTTTTTTTTTTCCATTCCACTGCCATTTCTCCTGTTTTTTCAAAGCATAAATGCATTCTGTGCAAACAGTTGGTCCTTGATAGAGCTGCGTCATGTGAGCGGTTAATCAGGGCACACGTCATTTGTGACCCTGGAGCACAAAACCAGTCATAAGGGTGAATTTCTCGAAATTGAGATTTATACATCATCTGAATGATAAATAAGCTTTCCAGTGGTGTATGGTTTGTTATGATAGGACAATATTTGTCTGAGATACAACTATTTGAAAATCTGGAATCTGAGGGTGCAAAAAAATCTAAATATTGAGAAAATCATCTTTAAAGTTGTTCAAATGAAGTTCTTAGCAGTGCATATTACTAATCAAACATTAAGTTTTGATATATTTACAGTAGGACATTTACAAAATATCTTCATGGAACATGATCTTTACTTAATATCCTAATGATTTTTGGCATAAAAGAGAAATGTATAATTTTGACCCATACAATGTATTGTTGGCTATTGCTACAAATATACCCCAGCGACTTAACACTGCTTTTGTGCTCCAGGGTCACATTACATTTTTTGTTATCATTGATGTACCGTCAACATGTCTAATTGTAATGTTTGCTAATTTTTATTCAAAACCACAAATATTTCATTTAAAAAAGTGGCAGAATATTACATTGGAATGAATCTATAAAATGAATCCCTCCTCACATTCTGCTTCTCGCGGACTCTATAGCAGGGAAGTGTGAGATTTCAGATGCAGCCCTTGTAAGTTTCTGCTGTTGTGTGTTTTTTTTGCAGAGGCTGAAGGCGGCGGCGGCGGCGGCTTGTCCTCCAGGCCTCTAGAGCCTCTCTCCATTCTCCCGCCGGACCAGAGACCCCCAGAACCTCCGGAGCCGCCTCCCTGCGCAGACCTGGACTACCGGCAGGCCCCTGAGACCCAGCCAGCTCTGCCCTCCTCCGCAGCCCCAGGAGAAGCTCCCAGACCTCCGGAGCCGGACTATCTGACGGAGGGACCCGGGTACGGGCCGGACTTTAGCCGGCCTCCACCGCAGTTCAGCTACCTCGGCCACATGATGCACCCCCACCCGCCTCTCGCCTCGGAGGCCTTCACTCACAGCAGCATGGTGTTTAGCGGAGACCAGGACCATCGCTTCGAGTACAATCACAGCGGACCGCCGCCTCCTTCCGTTCCCCCTCCGGGCCAAGCCTGGACGTCTCCATCCCAACCCCTTCCACTCGGGTTCGTTCCCCACGTGAACACGGCCGCGCTTCGGGGCAGAGGACTCCCTTTTTGATGGGCTCCCGATGAACTTCCGGACGTCTCAGAAAAGGAAGAGTCTAAAAGACACGCGCAGTTGCCCTCAAACCAGCACTAAGCGTCTCCGAACTCGATGTGTGAGATTTCTAAGGGCACTCGAGGAACAGCTTGGAGGGATGGGAGTTTGTGCGTTTCCTGCTCGTACCGTTTCCCCTCCAGTTGGTTTTTGTAATCTATTCTACTGCTGTCTTTTAAATTAAAACTGTACCTTTTTTGAGTGTGCATTTACCGTGCCAGGGTAAGTGTTTTTATGACCTTAGCGTCTCCTTTAATTGAGTAGTGTTACGATGATGTTTTGCACTACTGAATAAAGTAGGTGGAAACTAGCGAAGGTGTGATGGAGGAATGTGCTGTATCTGCACACGTACATGACCAGTAATGTAAATCGTTTTATTTTTTCTTTCCCTTTTTTGGTCAGTTGTTTTTTTCTTCTTCTTCCTTCCTACAATGATGGGCTCTGTCGCTAGGGTAAGTTCGCTGGAGGGTCTTGTAAAGGACTCCGGAGAGACTGGTAGCACTTCTCGACTGAACTGGTGAATCTGCTGAACGAGTGAACTGATCAAAGCTGTGTTTCTCGCCGGTTCCCGCCAGCTCTTGTCTAAAGCCATTGTAAAATCGAAAGAGACGTTTAACTGATTTCGAGGAGATGAGCAACAATGTCTTTTTTTTTTTGTATGAAGATGTTTTTTTTTCCCCCTTTGGCAAATGTTTATTAAAGAAATGCCAATCATGTATTATGTACTGGTATTTTAAATTCTTTATATATTTTTGCATATATCTATAATCAGATATACGCACGCTGCCTGTCTAAGTGTGCATGCATCAAATACACCAGCTGTGAAGTTAAGCTGCTCTATCCAAAAACCATGCAAGAGAGAATAGTTCATGGAAGAATATTGTAGATGTAGTTTTCTGATGCATGTTCGTGAAATGAGTTTGAACACCACTGAAGCAATCTCTTGCAGTGGACTACATATAAAATCCACATTAAATACTTTTATATTTAAATATAGAAAATGAGCTCACTAAATATGGAGGAACAAACCTGCAGAAATACATTAAAAATAAATAAAATAAAAGGAAAATAAAGAAATAAATGACTTGATAAAAACAAATATAGTTCATTTGTAATAAAATTTAACCCTGAATTTGTTTATTACTTTTTCCTTTATGTATTATATTAGTTTATACATTTATTTTTACGTTTATTTTTATTCTTTTTAACCTTTATTTACTTATTCTCTCATTTTTTATATTTATGTATTTATTTATTTTTAAATACATTTATTCATGCGTTAATTTTTTTATATTTATTGTATTTGTTTCCAGATTTATTTATTTGCGAAATAAATATTTTAAAAATATATTTATTGGTAATGAACAAATAAAAAATTCTGGAAATAAATATATGTGGGAGTAAATAAATATACACAAATAAACGCATGAATGATTGAAATTAATTAAACAATTAAAATAATTAAATATAAAAATAATTTAAAGAATAAACATAATTGTAAAAATATACAATAAACATAAATGTTAAACATCTTAAAAAGAATAAACATAAATGTAAAAATACAGAAAATCGTACATATAGTTAAAAGGTAAATAATTTTGGATTAAATTTAATTACAAATTAACTATATTTGTTTTAATCGAGTTATTTCTTTATTTTACTGTTATTACATTTATTTATTAATTTATGTATTTATTTTTAATTTTTAATCTGAATGCATCTAGAATCCGCTCATAGTGCGCTGTTGTAGTGCCTCGTTCAGCCGATAGTGGGCAGCAAAAACAACTTGCTCACTTTCCGTAGCGTATAAATAGCCAAAAAGTCTTGCGATCTAAATGGGGTTCGATGTAGGAAGAGCGAGGTCACGTGCGCAGAGTACGCAGAACCCGGAAGTAAACGTTAGCGTCTTCAACACAAACAGCGCAGGGTTTAGTTGTTTACTTCTCTTCATCGTTCATGTTTAAAGTGCTTGTTTAAAACCATGGCGCAGAAAATCAACGAAGCTCACGAGCACATCGCTAAGGCTGAGAAATGGTAAGTAGAAGCCGTGAATATTTACTGTAGTGGTGCAGCTCAGATCATGTACATAAGAACACAGTGTTGTTGTTATGATGAGAGATGCGTGAATGTCTAGTCTTAACCCATGTTTGCATGTTTAACTGAATAGCCACTGAAGATGAGTGGTTTTAGTTTAGTCCGTGAATGAAAGCAGCAGCTGATGGTGTGAATTCCCCTGATTAATCTCAGCTTGAAGACGAGCTTTATGAAGTGGAAGCCTGATTATGACAGTGCTGCATCAGAATACGCTAAAGCAGGTGAGTGCTTCAGAGTCTGAGCTGAGCTCCTGAGGCTTGATTTCTGATGATCTTCCTCTTCTTCTTCCTCTTCTTCTCCTCCAGCTGTCGCCTTCAAGAACGCCAGACAGCTGGAGCAGGCGAAAGATGCTTATCTACAGGAGGCAGAGGCTCACACCAGCAACAGATCGTATCCTCCTGTTGCTCTTACTGATAGATGACTGATAGATTCATTATTTAGTCTGAAAATCATAAGAGTGCCGCTTTACTTGTCCTTGACTCGCGGTCCAGTCTGTTCCATGCTGCCAAGTGAGTGATTACAGAAAGCTGCTTGGTTATTGTGCTGATCATTGTGTTTTTGTATGACTTTGCTGCTTGTTATAAACGTAAGTTTTTGTATGCAGGGCCTTCGAGCAAGCAGGAATAATGCTGAAGGTGAGTGTGTTGTTGTTGTTGTTGTTGTTGTTGTTTCTGTTGTTTCTTAAGGATTCTAGAGTTTAATTTAAGGGGGTCTGAATACTTTCCGTATCCACTGTATATATATATTTAAAATCATTTGTTCATAATTTAGCGTAATTTAATTTAGCATAATTTTAATTTAATGATTTAACAATTTTAGATCATTTATATTAATATGTATAAATTATAAAATTGATCATTTTTCATTGTTTTGATTTAATTAATTATTAGCTTTATCAACTTACAGACCCCCTGCAGCTTCACCAAACCCAGTTTGGGGAAACACCAACATACAAGTACATGTATTTGTAGTTAATAATTTCTACTCAGTGTTTAAACTGATAATTACACTGTAACAAAGACACCGCAAAATAACTGAACACTATTAAAAAAGCAGACCATGTTGGTTTGAAACAACAAGAGAGGGAGTAAATGATGAAAGTTTCTTTGTTCTGTCGCAGGACATGCAGAGGTTACCCGAGGCTGTGCAGTTCATCGAGAAAGCCAGCGTGATGTACGTGGAGAACGGCACTCCAGACACCGCCGCCATGGCCCTCGACCGAGCCGGGAAGTGTGTGCTTCACAGATCTGCCAGATTCATACAGGATCAGAGCATGTGAGGTGTGTGTGCAGTTAATGAATCCTGTCCTGTTGCAGGTTGATGGAGCCTCTGGATTCAGCGAAAGCCGCTCATCTGTACCAGCAGGCAGCAGGAGTGTTTGAGGTCCGTCACAGCTCCACCAATCACTGCACACATACGTGACCATTATGACCCACTACTGTACAAACATGCATTCCTGTGGTTTTTGATTCCTCAGAATGAGGAGCGACTACGGCAAGCAGTGGAGCTCATTGGCAAAGCATCAAGACTTCTTGTTAGACAACAGAAGTAATCGTTGCTTAAATGTTTGGGAGCATCATTCTTATTTCAGTTTTTCATTTTAATCAGTGGTCTCGTGTATTAGTCTAATACGAGATGAATGATGCCGATTGCAGGTTTGACGAAGCTGCCGAGTCCCTTCAGAAGGAGAAGAACATGTATAAAGAAATAGAAAACTATCCGACGTGTTTTAAGGTGAGTCAGTGTGCTGAGCTGGAAAGCCTGTGCCGTCGCAGGAGCATTACCACACATAACCGTGTCACGTTTGTGCGCAGAAAACAATCGCACAAGTGCTGGTGCATCTGCACAGAGGAGACTATGTGGCGGCAGAGAAGTGCGTGCGGGAGGGCTACAGTATCCCAGGATTCAGCGGGAGCGAGGACTGCGTGGCCATGGAGCAGCTTCTGCAGGGCTACTACGATCAGGATGAAGAGCAGGTGTCTCGCGTCTGCACTTCACCGCTGCTCAGATACATGGACAACGACGTGAGTCTCCCAGCATGCATCTGTGCATGCGTGCCGTTTTCCACGACTAGAGTACAAAGAACAAGAATAGTGTAATGTGCTTCTTAGAAGAGGCACAGATTCTCCTTTAGAGACCGAACCATAATACACGTTATTATCAAAGTGAAAAATTACATTTCTTTTATTTTTTTTACTAAAAAGGAATATAAGTCTGAAATATAACTTCTAACTTATATGTGACCCTGGAGCACAAAACCAGTCATAAGGGTCAATTTTTTGAAATTGAGATTTATGCATCATCTGAAAGGTATTCAGTAAATATTTGGCCGAGATACAACTATTTGAAAATCTGGAATCTGAGGGTGCAAAAAAAATCAAAATATTGAGAAAATCATCTTTAAAGTTGTTCAAATGAAGTTCTTAGCAATGCATATTACTAATCAAAAATTAAGTTTTGATATATTTACAGTAGGACATTTACAAAATATCTTCATGGAACATGATCTTGACTTAATATCCTAATGATTTTTGGCATAAAAGAAAAATCTATAATTTTGACCCATACAATGTATTTTTGGCTGTTGCTACAAATATACCCCAGCGACTTAACACTGCTTTTGTGCTCCAGGATCACAAATTTGGTCCCAAAGTATCAGACATTACTAAAAGATTTAACTTAATTTGAGCTAAATCAGAGACCAAATGAGCTTTTGTTTATTTTATAAGGCAAGACACTTCAGATGATTAAAGGGTAAAAGAGTAAACATTTTAACTAACAAATTAATAAATAATAATAAATGATTACACGGTGCATTAAGACAGTTGTTTTATATGACCAGATTTCTGAAATGTTGGTTGAATATGCAAAGGAGGCATGGTCTAATTAAACATGCAATAATTTGCATTAATTTCCAGAAAATTAATATGAATATTAAATATTAGATTCTTGTTTGATTTTGTTGACATATTAAAATTTTTTTTTTTTTACAGAGGGGGTTTTGGATTTCTCTTTTTTTTTATCACACATTTTTAGGAATAAAATGTTATATAAACCATTGTGAAAAATATAATAGCTTTAGTTAGTTAATTTTTTTTTCTAGCTTAAAATTGATATTTATATCAGTCTTTCTAATCTTTTCATTGCCTCCTATTTGTTCCACTCACACTATCAAGAATTTGGCAGGTACGACATCTAAACTATTTGCATATTACACCTCGACTCCAGATTTCCTCCCTTCAGTAGTTTATTTCCCTTCAGTCCCTCTGTAATGTATTTATCTTCTCAGCTCTTGGTATTAAAAGGCTGTTGTGCTCATGCATCCATAAGAGGTCAGTCTGCAAATGATCTCCTTTATATTTTTATATTAGCTAATTATTAAGTGCACATGGTTTACTGAAGTCGATCCTCAGGGCAGGTCGAGTGCGTGCTGAATACTGGACAGGTGTTGATGTGTAAATGCAAACTGTTAATGAGCTCATGCTTGTGATGTCAATACCCTGCCAATTTCAGAACGACCCCTGGTTGACAGAAGCTGGTTTTTATTATTCCAGTATGCAAAGCTTGCCATCAGCCTGAAAGTGCCTGGAGGAGGAAAGAAGAAACCTGCTGCTGGAGATTCAGGAGCTTCGCCGCCGGAGGAAGAGGAGGATGAGTATGCTGGAGGCCTCTGTTAAAGCTCTAGTCTACCAAACATACTGAGACTCCTCCATGAAGGTGCAAGCATGATCCCTAAATATGATATTCCTGTACTGGAGGTGTTTGTTTTTTTAAGATGCTTTCAGAACGAAGGAGAGAAAAGTCCTTACGATAAGCAGCACGTTTATGCAACATCATCCTCTCTTAAAGGGATAGTTCACCCAAAAATGAAAATTCTGTCATTGATTACTCACCCTCGTGTCGTTCCAAACCCGTAAGACCTTCGTTCATCTTCGGAACACAATTTAAGATATTTTTGATGAAATCCGAGAGCTCTCTGACCCTCCCATAGATGGCAAGGTAACTACCACGTTCAAGGTCCAGAAAAGTACCAAGATGATCGACAAAGCAGTCCGTGTTACATCAGTGGTTCAACTGTGAAGCTACGAGAATACTTTTTTGCGCAGATTACGCTGGATCTGGGTCAGCGCCGCCACACGCTCGCGTCATGATACTGTCGTGAACGCGCGTCCAAAGTGACGCAGCAGAGACGAAAATGCGGAATAAAGTCGTTATTTTTGTATTCTGTGCGCAAAAAAGTATTCTCGTAGCTTCGTAACTTTACAGTTGAACCACTGATGTCACACGGACTACTTTGTCGATCATCTTGGTACTTTTCTGGACCTTGAACGTGGTAGTGGGAGGGTCGAGAGCTCTCGGATTTCATCAAAAATATCTTAAATTGTGTTCCGAAGATGAACGAAGGTCTTACGGGTTTGGAACGACACGAGGGTGAGTAATCAGTGACAGAATTTTGGGTGAACTAACCCTTCAAGTATGCATATTTAGGTTTGCCTTTCACCTATAATGTTAAAATTAAAATTTGTGTTCTAAAGAGTTTTCAGGCAAACCCATATGGAAGCTTGTTTCTGGTAATTCAGACTTTTTCTGTATACACAGAATTGCAAGACAAATGTCTGAATTGTGCAATAAAGTCACAATTACTTTTATTGTTTTATTGCATGGTGGAAACAAGCTTCTGTAAACCCAAACCTGACGAACAGCTTCACAGCTGAATGGGACCTTCTGTGGGTGAATCAGGAGCCGAATCTTTATATGTACAGTATTTTAAACCAGTGCTGGAATACTACACAACTCATTATTTTAAATTATACACTGTCATATGAATATTCTGTATGCTGGAAATCAAATAACAGTGCCTGCCTTACCAAAAAAGGGAATGTATTTACTGTACATTGTGTTAGTAGCTTCAATAGGGTTTAAAATTATTCCATTCATTCTTAACTCAACTTAACTCTGTTATATGGAACTTGAGCTTCGCCAGAAAATGAAGCAGGATGCTGCAAATAAATGCACGAAATGCCTTAAACAACAAAATCTAAGGTTGTTTCTCATGTTCAGATAAGCTTGTTTTAATGAAGAATGTGTGCTTTGAAATAGCAAGGAAACAGTTTCTGTTAATTATGGATTTGCATGGTTTCAGAATACCACTGAATAAAGAGAATCTGTGATTTTTTGCATATTTTAGATGCCTTTTACAGTGACGTCTGAGATTCTGCAGATTTATGCATACAAAATGGTCATTTAAATATATATAACAAAAAACTAAAAAGTGCAACATGTAGACAGACAAATAAGACAATAGTTGGTTTCCAGAATGTGCTTTATGCTCATGATATTGATCCACAATCACACCGATGTGACATCCAGATGAGCGTATAATCCTCCCGAGAACCCTTCAGTCCTCCGTTCAAGCCGAAAACTCAAAAAAATAATAATTTCAATGTCATGTCGTCTCACGAACCCAAGCACTCCTGGGTCCAGTTTTCTCAGAAGAAAAAAGTGGCTAGTGTTCAGTCACCGTCTCCTTTCTTTGTTCAAGTTTACAGCCAGCTACCAGGACAGTATATTGCACATCGCGCGATTAACGAATCTCCCGTTTGGGGCTCCAGACAGGCAGGTGGCGCTAGAGCTCCTGAACCTCTCAGTGCATCTCGCAGTCTTAACGCCGCCTTCCTGCGAGAAGCAGCATCCTCCTTTGGGATCTTTGGGAATTCAGGCAATCCCAGCAGGCTCATTTGGTCTTCTCCCTCGTCCACTTGATCATGGTCTCTGGCGAGCGGTAAAGGAAGATGAGTTTGGCGTACAGGTCCTCCTCCAGCTCCAGCTCGCCGGTTTCCCGCACGAGGAAGATGTCGGTGCAGAGTTTGAGGATGCGGTCGACGCACGGAAGCTCTTCGAACATGATGGAGTGCGAGATGCCGCTGAAGAACTCGCGGACGAATTTCCCGATCACCAGCACCACGGATGCGTAGAGGCCCATGATACTGCAAGAGACACAGCGAGGCCTTACTTACATCTGCAGCCGCGATTCAGAACACAACACAAAATATACACAACAATGTAGCTGCAAGCAGCAATTAAGGGGCCAAGCATAAAAGAGGCAAAATGAGGAGCTAGACCTGGCATTAAAGACATTTTAAGATGATTTTAAATAGTAATATGATTTACTGGTTTATAGGTTTTGAACAATAGGTGGCGCTGTTATTAAATTGATGTGATGTGGTCAGTGTGAGCTGGCAATGGCTTCATTCTTTTTTTTTTTGATGAATCAGATTGAATTCCATAACCTTTTGCCAGCATGGTATGAAGATGATCTGAGACAATTTTCGTAAAAATCAGATAAGCCGTCTAGGACAAGTAAAAAAAAATAAAAAAAATAAAAAGTTTTTTTTTTTTTTTTATAATTTAAAATTAAATACATTTTGGTATGCATTTAACATCACATGAGCCAAGGAATCGGAAGGATATTTAATTTATACAGTGAAGACTATGCAGTGTTTTATTTTACATTTAATTATTCAATTTCTGTAGTATTTTTGTAATTTGCATTTTTGTTCTTATTTTAAGAACAAAAATAAAATAAATATATCTTGTTTATTTTTGCGTCTTTGGAAATTTTCAAATTTTAAGTTTAAAAAAAAAAAATGTCCTGTAAAACTGCATCTAACATGGTATCCTAATTATAAAAAAAAAAAAGAAAAAATAAACTAAATAAATAATTTAGCAAATTTCTGATAGCTACCACCACAAAATCTGTCATTTTGATTGAAAACACACACACACACACTCTCTCTCTCTCTCTCTCT
>NW_015670626.1:532483-577645 GCF_001515625.1 Sinocyclocheilus rhinocerous | reverse complement strand
TACAAAATATCTTCATGGAACATGATCTTTACTTAATATCCTAATGATTTTTGGCATAAAAGAAAAATCTATAATTTTGACCCATACAATGTATTGTTGGCTGTTGCTACAAATATACCCCAGCGACTTAAGACTGCTTTTGTGCTCCAGGGTCACATATAGTATATATATCTAAAAGTGAGGTGGCCAGTGCAGGTGATGTACCTCTGGATGCTCCAGGACATGGTGACAGGGAACTGGTCCTCTTTGCTCAAGACCTCCATCAGGTTCTTTCTGCTGGGAGGACTGATGGTCCAGAGAGAGTTCGAGCTTCCTTCCAGCTCTGCCACAGTCACGTCCTCCGCAGTGTACGCCTCCAAGAACTGCAGTGCACTCTGGGAAAGAGATCGAGCTGCACTTGACACACTACACAACAACTAAAGAGTGGAGTTTCTCCAAACCATCACACCACAGACCGGCGCTGATGAGTGACTTACAGAATTGTGTCTGTATGAATTCATGAAGCTGATGAAATCTCTGTCAGTGACGTCCTTCAGCTGATTCTGCTGCGCACTCATAGTGAAGATGGGCTAGACAGCACAGACATATCTGATCAAACTCTTATTTCAGTTTCAGTCAACAGTGCTGCGTTGTAGCCCATTACATGTCATCTGGATTACGTAATCAGATTCCCAACGTTCCCAATGTTCGTGTAACGCAGGGATTCCCAAAAGTTGACATAAAATATTTACTTGAAATATCTCTGAGGAAGTTCATATTTCAATAATTTAACAACACATTGATGTTACATCTAAAATTACATTTAGGTAAACAAAATATTTCTATTTTTAGTGTTCAAGCGTTAAAATTTTTATTTTGTGTAATATATGTGGTGTAATGTAATATTTGATGCATTTTATGATGTTGATACGGAAAAATGAAGTACATTTTCTTTCTCTTTGCTCTTTTATATCAATATGATATGTTTAATTGTAAGTTTAAAACAAGTTAGATAAAAAGTAATCTAAAAAGTAGTCAGAATGCATTACCTAAACCGAGTAACCTAGATTACATTACTAACTACAGTTTACATCATGTAATCTGTAATCAGTAACAGTAATATTTTATTATTGTCTATGTCTATATAAGGTTCCTGTGGCTCAGTGGTAGAGCATTGTGTTAGCAGCACATACTGGTACTGGTAAAAAATGTATAGCCTGAATTAGGGCTGCACGATAAATCGCATGCGATATTTAACGCGCATCTTGTCAGAAATCCGGTTCTGTAATCAGCGGTAAATCTCCATCACCTGCGGGCTTTCACATTGAGCAGCATTAACTACACAGAGCCGTTGTTCACTGACGAGCAGCGCAAAACCACGTTCATATTCGTGCGATTTTTTGCGCAGCTCGTCAGCTCGTCAGAACCGGCTTTACTGATAAGATGCGCGTTAAATATCACATGCGATTTATCGTGCAGCCCTAGCCTGAATGCAGTGTTTGGATAAAAACGTCTGCTAAATGCATAAATTATTATTATATAGTTTTGATTAAGTTTTTGATATTTTAGCAGTTCAACTAAATGAAAACAAGAAATGTTGCCTTTGCATTTAGCTGACATAAAACAAGTTTAATGTTTTTTAACATTTTATTTCCGCTAATATTTATTTCATATGGAAGCTTGTTTATGCCACAGAATAAAAAAATAAATACAACTTTTCACACTTCTAAACCTTTTTTAACATTTGAGTTTATATATCAAAAAAGTCAGAATTGCAAGATTTAAACTGTAAAAAAAATTCCAAATTGTAAGATAAAAATGACATTTTTAATTTTTTATTCCATGGCGAAAACAAAAATCAAGTCAGAATTCTGTGTTTATATTTCGCAATTCTGAAACAGTCCAAATTGTGAAAGCAAAGTCTGAATTGAGAGATAAAAAGTTGCGATTACCTTTTTTGTTTTATTTTTTAATTCCGTGGCAGAAATGGGCTTCCATAATTTCAATTATAAAACGGAGAGTTCCGGTCCTTGATTCTGATTGGCTGGGCCGCGTTCGAAGCTGTTGTAAATTACTCTACGAACACACACCTTTGTTTACTTCTGTGTGTTGCTCGGCAACCACTTTGTTGCAACCACAACTGATTCTGAGGAACTACATTGTTTGGTGGAAGAATACTGTTTTTATGAATATCATTACACTTTATTTGCTCTGTTTTATTTTTTTGTGAAACCTTACTACGTATATGGAATAACCATTTTATAAAAGCAATAAGCCCCGTGAAGCCGTGGTTTACAGTGAATTTATAACAGCTAAGGGGGTTAGGTACGACACTCCACGTCGTACCTAACAACGCCTCTCAGCTGTTATTCACACACCTGAAAGCCGCCCAGTGTGATGGTGACAGACACGTCCAGCGGTTTGTTGACCACTCCAGCCACAGATTTGACCAGAGACATGAAAAGCAGAGGAAACCAGACGATACAGATGAGCAGCATCACGATCATCCCCCCCATCCCGTACTTCACCACCTTCTTCTTCTTCTGTCCTCGAGGCTGAGGATACCTCTGAGAACACACAAACACACCACCGTGAATCCTGCTTCTGAGTGCTGCTTTGACAAACACTGGCTGGACGTCATCTCACTTTCTCCGACTCCCTCCAGCACTTGAGCACAAAGATGTGAGCGTAGATGTCCTCCACACAGATCCAGCTGGACAGACTGAGCGTGGTGTCGGTCCAAACCCAGTCCATCACCGCCCGCAGCTCCGTCAGGAACGGCACCAACCGGAACCTGAGCACCATTCAGAAAGATGAGACTCGGTCAGGACTCCAGCACTTCTGACAAACCCCAAATAAACTGTGTATATATTACAACATTATGTCTAGTACTGAAAAAATGTGCAAATCTAGGCATTCTTTGGCATGAAGTAATAAGAAGCTGGCATTGCAGTGATTTTATGATGGCTAAGTAAACATGATTTGAAGCAGAGTGCTTAAAACCCTCTGAACCGTGGTAAAATCAATGTAACGCATGGCCTTAGTTGGCCTATGGCTTTTATGAACAAAAACATCAGCGATATTAAAAAGCTGCACAATAAATCGTTTTATTCGTGATCGTGTTTTCTGAGAATTCTAATGTAAAAATAAATAAATAAATAAAATGACAATAATCTTGATTACCAAATGTGATTTTATTATTTTGAGCAGTCATAAACTGTTTAACCATTATCATGTAGAAATGTGCAATAAATTTCATTTAAAAAAATAGCCTAACTATAGAAGTTTTAGCATTTTATATATACATGTTTTTGAACGAAAGTCTCTTCTGCTCATCTAGGCTGCATTTATTTGATCATAAATACGGTAAAAACTGTAATATTGTGAAATATTATTGCAAATCAAAATAACTGTTTACTATGTGAATATCTGTTAAACTGTAATTTATTTCTGTGATGCGCAGCTGTATTTTCAGCATCATTACTCCAGTCTTCAGTGTCACATGATCTTCAGAAATCATTCTAATATGCTGATTTGCTGCTCAAGACACATTTCAACAATGTTGAGCTGCCCAATATTTTTTGTGGAAACTGTGATACATTTTATTTTTATCAATTTAATGCATCCTTGATGAATGGAATTATTATACATACTTACCCTAAACTTTGTATATACATTAGCATTGATATATTTGTGGTCATCCACATGAAGATTGACTTTAATATCCTGTAATGCTCTGTGATCACAGGATCAGAGTCTCTGAGGATGAACACACTGTAATGTGGCTGTGTAATGAGTCCAGCTGTATTTCTTACCCTTGGAAGAGGAAGAGATTGAGGTAATTATAGCTCTTGGTCAGGAAGTTTCCCAGCACGCGAGTGGGGTAACCGCAGCGGATCTGATAGGCTGACAGACCGAAGTAGATGCACTTCACAAAGTACCAGAGCTGGGCAACTGTGTTCTGACTGAAGCGCCTAAATCAAATCCAATCACATGCTTGATGAGCCTCGAGCTTCTTAAATGGGTTCAATAATGAGAGTATTCGTCATTTACCTCTCGGTGACTCCTGGGAGAATGAAGAACATCCAGAAGTGAATGCCGAAGACCAGGATGACCTGGAAGATGACCTTCCCCATCACGGTCTTCCTCAGGTACAGCGCACGGTCCACCACCATCGTCCCAAACTGGATGAGCACCATCACCAGGAAGGCCTCGGGAACCTGATCCTCTGACAGAGAGGAAGTGATGTCAGCCGCAGCAGAGTGTTTCTGTGGAGAAACCAGTTTCACTTCAGTTTTATTGCACTTAGATGGTGTGTAATAATTGTATTTTTTTTGTTCAAAGTCAGCATGATTATTGCGAACGATTCATCCATGCATGTTTAATTTTTTTTAGTATTTTGAGCTAATAACTTTTAATCAAAATGTCACAATACAGACTTGTCCACTTAAAAGTGCCACTTTCTTACAATAGACTACAAACTCACACTCGTTTTTTAATGCAACACCCACATTTATAAAAACTCAAAAACTGATGGATAGAACAAAGTTTTTTCTTTTCTAATAATCCGTTACACTTGGATGTTCATCACAACATGGAACAAAATATCTGTCCCTATTTTTGTTTCATGCCAATTTTAACTGCTTTTTCAAACAGGATTTCTTATGTTAAAGAACACTTCACCCAAAAATGAAAATTTGCTGTAAATGCACCATTCACTGCAGAGCATCCATTGCTGAGACACTGATGCAATGCTACATTTCTCTAAATATCCAAACTCATCTACATCTGGGATGGCCTGAGGGTGAGCACATTATCAGCAAACTTTCATTTTTGGGTGAACTACTCCTTTAAGCTGTCATGTGTTTGAGCAGGTGAAGCTCTACAAACCCCGAAAGCCCAAAATCCGAAAACGATGATGATGAAGTCGACCGTGTCGGCCAGAAACATGAGCACGTAGACGTCGGTCACGGCGCTGTACTCCGGGTGGATCAGGTTATAGAAGAACTGCCGAATGGGAATGTAGATATCCAGAATCCTGAAACAACAGCAACCCATCAGATCGAACAATTACAAAAATAATATGACGATGTAACTTCCTTTTCAAATAAATGAGCGACTTGAGCGGGAGTCTCACGTTTTGACAGTGAAGCGCTTTGCTTTGATCAGCTGTTCTCTGAGCTTGTCCAAAATGAGCTCCCTGCGGCTCTTCAGTTGAGCGCTCAGTGAACGCACACTCGTCCTGGAGCCGCTGCTGCCTGCGGAGACACATCCAGAGCCGAGGTCAGGGACCCGCAGGGCTTCTGAGACTAAAAACAGATGTGTGCCAGCTGTGAAACCTATTTGGGAGCATGTGTGCGAATAAACAAGCCCCTGCAGGTATTTAAAATGTCTAATCATCTTGATGATTCTAAGAGGTCTTACATTTGGGGATAGAAAAGCCTAATGTGATTGTTAATTAAACAGACTCTGATTTCATCAAGTAAATGTGAACGCTGGCCATTCAAAGTCCAAACGCAGCGCTGTTGTGTGTTTTACAGGTTTGCGGTTTCTTTGTAGTTTGCAAACAATGAAAATCACACATTTACGCCAAATGCTTGCGATCGACTGTTGATGAATTATGACAGCGTTTGCTTTATGGTGTTTATAAGATGTTGTGCATTTTATCTCCCTCGTCTTTCTGAATGAGCAGCCAGAAATAGCAAAGCATAGACATTTCAAAATCATGGTGCATTTCAGGCTTCTTTAGGATTAGAAGTCCTGTATTATGCATAAAGTTTTGTTTTGTTTTCCTTGGGTAATATTGCTAATTTGGTTACACAATAAACTGTATCTAGCATTTAATTCAATGTAAACTCTTGTAGCAACAGCAAACATTAATTAACACAGTCAATATATAGATTTTACTAGAAATCTGTTTATAGGATTTATAAGTATACAACTATCAAATACAGTTTCAAGCTGAATGAGTGCACTTTTTGTACTCTTTTCTCCTTGCATCCCAAGTTTTTTTAATGTGCTCCTGATTTTTGACTTTAGGAGCACACGTGTTCCTTGGGAAAAAAAGTGTGCTTTCTTTCAGCAAATTTTTCACAGCCAAAATCCACTGATTTCAATAGAAATCCAAGCGAATGCTGGAAGATTTCCACACACAGATTTCACATCGGGTTCAGCTGGTCACGCAAATTCATGATTATGTTTTTTTGTTTATATTTTACTGACAAATAGCAATTTCTGCAAGTTATAAAAAAAATAGAGCTTGACATAACTAGAAAGCCTTATATAAATTATAAAAATGTACATGATTTTTTAAAAAAATTTTAATATTTACTATGACTTTTCCATGTGTTATTTTTTTTCCAAGACTGGGAATTTCAAATATGGTTGTTCTTAAGAGAACAAATTAAAGTAAGAAATATGTCAGCTTACAACCTGATTTGCAGCAGTTTTAGCTGATTTTAAAGCTTGTTTTGTCTTGTTTTTAAGTCATCTCGAGGCCCCCTTGGAAGTTTGCTGAGGTCCCTGGTTGAGAACCACTGCAATTAGACCTTTCTGAGCCACCAAATGTGACCGAACCTTCAGATATCAGAGTGCACGAGCAGAAGCGTGTATCTGAGCGCACCTGGTTTAGAGCGGGCCGAGCGCTGCGAGACGCTGGAGCTCTGTCGGAGGGGTTTTCTGGGCAGCCGGATGTGTGTGGAGACGGGTGAGGCGTCTTTCTCTTCACTGTCTGAATGAGAGCTCGCAGTCTGACCTCCTGACCTGGGCTCATCTTCATCCCACAGACCGTAGCACTGAGGAAGAAGAGCGCGTTCACATTGCATGTTCAGTCAAGACACGTGACACACATCACAGAGCGTCTCTCTACCTTCAGGATGGAGCGGTGGAAGAAGAGCGCCAGGAGCTGGATCAGGTCGTAGTGGACGTAGCCCTCTTTCTTCTCCACACCGATGATGTTGGGAGGGTGGAAGGGCTTGGATTTGTCCAGCTTTATGCTCTGGTTAAACGGAAAGAAGCCAAACTGGAAGAAGTACTTGATCACTATGGTGACCTGTGTGAGAAAATAAGAATATATTATTTTGAGAAAGAACAACGCAACATGATAACTGTTAGACTAAAGCAGGTTAATTACAGGTCGTGCAACATTGTATTAAGATGAACCACTATGGGTTATTTGTATGTGGTCAACCGGTCGATATTATACAACTACTGTAACTACTAGGGCTGTCAAAAAACTACATTCGTAACTGAATAATAAAAACCCGCCAAAGTCTCGATATATGTTTTTTCAAAGTTGAACTTGCATTAATTTTCCATGGCTTTCTCTTTTGTGCGAGACGCGAGTGCAACGCTGATAGATGTCCCTCTAGAAAATGTGTGAAATATGTGTTCTGTGTGAACGGCTTGGTTTCAGTTTTGACGTAAACAAGATCTTCTCCGCATTGATGTTCTCTTTTCCCGCAATACTTGTAATGAACAACACAGCAGCGCCGCATCTAGTGGCTTCAACTGGACAGGCTAACAAAAGCATTATAATGCAACGACACTTACATCGTCATCGCATCTCGTGCGCCGCTGATAAAGCTGCCTCCTTAACGCACACCTAAAATTCAAATGCAAAAATGTTGTGGATCTTTATTTTAAATTCGATGAATATTCGAAATTCGAATTTTTTTTTTGACAGCCCTAGTAACTACTGTATCAACTTCGTGAAAATCCTTTACTTAATTTGGTGTTCCTGGTCAAAAATGACCGGCTTTTTAAAAATTGCTTGTAAATCTCTCCTTTGGTGAAATTATCATTTTTGGGATTTTTGTGGGATTTGTGGGATTTTTATCCCACCTTGTTATACTTGTGGTGTTCCAGATGTCCAGCACACAAAAAATTGCTTCTAAATCTCTCGATATGCGATATTATCACCAAATCTTGGATTCAATCTTTGTATCAACTTGTTTTTTGAAAGTAGCACAGGTTTTGTGTTTCTTTTGGGGCTGATTGATCGCAGGCCTCATTGATCTGAGTTTATGCATCAGTTTTTGAGTGAAAAAAGCATTATTTGTGAATAATTTTGGCAATATTCACTCAATAACTGAGGTGCATATTAAGTTCAGATCAATGAGGCCTGCGATCAATCAACTCCAAAAACAAACACAAAACCTGTGCTACTTTCAAAAAACAAGTTGATACAAAGATTGAATCCAAGATTTGGTGATAATATCGCATATCGAGAGATTTCGAAGCAATTTTTTGTGTGCTGGACATCTGGAACACCACAAGTATAACAAGGTGGGATAAAAATCCCAAAAAAGCACTAAAATTATATATATTTTTTGGTAATTTGTTAAACCCTGTGTGAGCGAAGTCAGTAAGTTTTAGTCCAATGCAAGAACATTAACTAGCATTTTCAGGAAAAAGAATATCCTCTCCGAAACACAACATGAGTTCTGTGCACAAAACTTTACAGTAAGTAAGTAATTTGTTCACATTAGTTAACATGAACAATAAAAAAAAACTTCTAAAGCATTTATTAAACTTACTTGTTAATTTCAACATTTACTAATACATGATTAACAACAAAAATTATATTTATAAATATTATTTAATGGATCTGAGCGGACATGAACTAACAATGAACAGTTGTGTTTTTATTTGAACATAAACAAGGATTAGTAAATAAATACTGAAATAAATTTGATGCTCATTGTTAATTAATGTTAGATAACTAATGCAAACCAAAATGTGGTTATTTTAAGGTGTCCTTGTTGCAGTGTGATTATACAATTAAAGCTGCAATACATATCTTTTTTGTTTCATGATATCTTTGTTTCCTTTTTTTTTAACTTGTAACATTTAAATACAGATGTAGGTGTATAGATGCAGTTCTGTTTATTACCCGCTAGAGCGCTAAAAGTTATGTATTACTGCGTTAAGTACTGAGTAATATGAATAAACAACATGTACTACAGGTTTAGGGTTTGCTTTAGTTATTTGTAATTATGCATAATTTACTCTTATTGCTATAGTAAGTGCATGTAACGTGTGTAACAAGGACACTGTAAGATAAAGTTACTCAGTGTCATGGAGATACTGAACGATCGATCCTGAATCTATGGAGCGTCACAGATGCAGCGATACCTCCGTGTAGACGATGGCCGTCATCCAGAAGCGCTTGCTGGGACGGGGAACCGACAGCATGGCCCAGAGGAAGATGAGGATGGGCAGCACCAGCGTGGCCACCGATGCGGAGATCATGTGGTTGAGGATGATGACCAGATAACACACCATCTGAGAGTGAGCCACCAGCATGCTGTAGAGAGCGTAGCAGAGCTGGAGGAACTGCGGCTGAGAGCGGTAGAAATGCTCCGACGCCTCCAGCTCCTCGTCATAGAACATCCTGACGGAGAGAAACAGACACAATCAGCTATAATGCACTTTTGAAGTGTGCTTTCACATACAGGGAGACTTGTCACACTTTTTCAATTTCTAGTATTTTTTTATTTTATTTCTTATTTATTTATTTTATTAAAAAAAAAGTCTACATAATTAAAGTCTTGGCCACAAAAGGCTTTTGAACATTTTCACAGTTATTGCCCAGGACATATTTATCACTTTTATTTTGTTGTCACAATGGGAACCAGCCGTTTTGAGATACTGGAGCAATACGTTAAAAATAAATAAATAAATACTACTATATTTAAATGTATCTATACATCTATATCTGTATTTAAATGTTACAAAAGGAAACAAAGATATCATGAAATAAAAAAAGAAATGAAAACAAATTGTAATTAATCTGTTTTTTGTTTGTTTTTTTTTCTCCCCAACTTACTCCACATGACACAAATAGCCTTGTTTTAAGAACATAATTTAAAATAATTTAACCACTTGGGCCTTAAAATATTATGGTTACTGTTAAAGATGTATTATGGTTACTGTTTTTTTTTTAAAAATAATTTTAAGTGTTGTTGAAATTGATACACATGTCAAATATTACATGATTGTATTTTTACATACACTACTGTTCAAAGGTTTGGGGGTAATTTTATTAAATTAATACTTTTATTTAGTAAGGACACAGTAAATTGATCAAAACTGACAGTAAAGTCATTTATAATGTTAGAAAACAAATATTTCAAAGAAATGCAGTTCTTTTGAACTTTCTATTCATCTGTGAATCCTGAAAAATAAAATGCATTACGGTTTCCACAAAAATATTGTGCAGCACAACTGTTTTCAACATTGATAATAATCAGAAATGTTTGTTGAGCAGCAAATCAGCATATTAGAATGATTTCTGAAGATCATGTGACACTGAAGACTGGAGTAATGATGCTGAAAATACAGCTGCGCATCACAGAAATATATTACAGTTTAACAGATATTCACATAGAAAACAGCTGTTTTACATTCTAATAATATTTCACAATAGTACTGTATTTTTTATCAAATAAATGCAGCACTGGTGAGAAGAAGAGACTTTCAAAAACATTAAAAGATCATAACCCCAAACTCTGAATGGTAGTATACATAAAAAAAGTCATGATGATGCTTTTGGAGAGGAAAAAGAAATGTAACTGAACACATTTTTGTGTCCAGCTTGTGTTGCAGGTGTTTAACTGAGGTCACATGACATGCTCTCACCTGCTCCGCAGCAGCTCGCTGGCTGTCAGCTGATGGCTCATTGAGAGCAGAACGTCGGCGCTCTTCTCCTCAGGTGTCTGGATCCTCAGCCTCCTCCCCTCCGCGTCACACACTGAGTCCAGGCCCGTGGCTTTACTGTACGACGGAGGGATGTCCGCCTCGCCCTGCGTCCAGCACACCTGCTCCGCTCTCAGAGGCGTCCGCAGGTCTGAAGTGCTGCTCCAGAGTTTGTCTGGATGCTCTCTCAGTTCTCGCTGGCTCACGGCCTCCTCGACGGTGTCGCTGGTGCCCTGCCGCGAGTAGAGCTCAGTGCACTGCGTGCGGTCACTGCCAGAGCAACACAGAGTTCAGGTCAGTGAGAAGAAATAAGGTTGATAGTTGTAACTCATGCAAATAACCACAAGGGGGGACCGCCATCCCACAAGTCTGACCAGAAGACTAGCATAAAACACTGCACACTGCCTACTCTTTTTTTTTTTAGGGATGTGAAACAGCAAAATACAGTAACAAAAAGAAAATATATTTCTTTATATATTAATGAATAATCTATAAAATTAATGCATTTTAAAAATATTCAGAATAATACATTGTTTATGTATTAGACAATATATTAAATAATACATTTATATACAAGGAATTTTTGCTTCCATATTAAAAAATAAATTTAAAAAAGTGACCCGTCACGTTGCCTTGACTTTTAAAAGTCATTCAATTCCAGTCCAAATATCCTAAAATTTTAATATGAAAATCTGTTCAGCTTTATGTAAACCTAAGCATAACCTCATGAAAGAGAAATTAATTGTCTTAGAATTGCAAGATGTAAACTCGCAATTAAGAGCTTATAACTTGTAAATATAAGATATAAACTCAGTATTCAGAGAAAAAGTCTGCATTGTAAGAATTGCGAGAAAAAAGTCAGAACTGCAAGAAACAAACAAAAAAGAGAAGCAGTTACCTTTTTAATTTTTTTTATTCCGTGGCAAAAACAAACAAAAAAAAAATCATAATTGTGAGATTTAACTCAGAACTGTGAAAAAATATATATTTTTTTTACCTCACAGTTATTTATTTATTTATTTTTACTTTTGCTATTCTGTGGCAGGCAGTGCAAACTGAGCAGGATAAATTAATAGTACCTTAGGAAACATCACTAATAAATAATAGACTGTTATATAATCTGTACGGTGCAGTGTCTAAATTCACTCTGAATATCTGTGTGCATTGTGCTTTGGCTGTGTGTGAGCAGAAGGTTCTGGAAACACCGTCCGTCTCTCATCACAGGGCTACAGTAACCATCCACAGCTGTGTGTGTGTGTGTGAGAGAGAGTGTGTGTGTGCGTGTGTGTGTGTGTGTGTGCGTGTGTGTGTGTGCGTGCGTGTGTGTGTGTGCGTGTGTGTGTTAACACTCAGGACAGATTCGTTTACACGCATAATAGAGTCACCTGCCTCCTAACTGGTAATGACAGAAAGGCCCGAGCTGTAAGTACACAGAAACACACGGCCGGTGTGAAGCAGAGCAGACGCTGGAGGTTCATACCTGGCTGCACTGTCTGCAGAAGACGACTGCACATCTACACCAGGCAGGCGGCAGAGTCTGGGTCGAGCGCGCTGGCTGGTTTTGAGAACATGCTCACTGGTTTCCTCAGACTCGAACAGCACAGTGGATTCTGTGTACTCACTGCAGAAAACACACAGGCACGAACCAGATTCAGGATACACTTACAATAAATAACATGTCATTAGCATGTTTTGTTGGATATTGTTGGATACTGATCAAAAGTGACTAAGTAAAGATAATACATTACAGTTTAACAGAGATTCACATAGAAAACAGCTGTTTGAAATTGTAATAATATTTCATAATTTTTTCTGTATTTTTGATCAAATAAATGCAGCCTTGGTGAGCAGAAGAGACTTCTTTCAGGAAAAAACACAAAAAATCTTACAAACTTTTGAATGGTGTAAATATGGTAATCAGTATCATGGTATATATCATGAGTTATATCATTACATTTTATACCACAAAGTTTGGCACTATTTAGACAGCGTATGTCTAGCCAATATATATATATTTTTTAAATTAGCCGAGGAATCTGATGATTTGGCGTCAGTGTGTTGGTGAGACAGAAGGGTGTTGTTGAAATCTGGCACACTGAACCCTTGGCAAACACCTTATCTGCAGTGTGCGCCTTACACTGGGTGTAGCGAGAGTAAAAATAAGTCAAAATAAGTCGTCCTGCAAAATAACAGGCTGCTACACTGAACTGAGCTGCTCATTTAATGAGAACAGTGTCTGATTTACAGTTCACAGTCACTAAAATGAAATGACAGAAGCTGCATTCACAAGAAGGTGCTGCTTAGGTCATAATTTTATATATCAGGTTTTTACTAGTAGACATCTAGTCCTGTTTTGAGAATCCTCTACAAGCTACTTTGAGCACTTATATAGACTACTGAGTAGCGTTGGGTGTCGAGGACCAGTTCCAGTTTAGAACCGGTTCAGAATTTCCAAGAACCGTAGATTCAATAAGACACGCACATTTCAATTCCGCTTGTTTTAATGTGATTTTAAACCATTCAAGCTCAAGAGGATGCAAAAGAGAACTCAATTCGGCACTCGTACACACATCCAACGCATGAACACAGAAAGCTGTCTCTCATATATTGCGCGAATACGGAGTTGAGATCTCTTTCACGTCTTCTTGAACGGACAAATACACACAAATTTATGTTAAAATTTCCCGGTCTTAAGTGAACATAAACAGTTGAGAAAGAAAGCGCATGCATGTCAGTATATTGGAACAGTGCATTAGGTCTTAAAGTGACAGCAGCCTAATATTCCTGTTTCTGTCTGTGCCATTAAATGTTAATCAAAGAGCAAAAGAAAAAGAAAATCACTCACTGATCTTAGCTGAATAACTTTTGTAACTTTAATAAGGATTAATCTATATTTTAATTATAAAAAGAAAACCATGCAGAGTCATTTTACATTTGATTACATTTCATTTCTATTACTGTACCTGAACTTTGTTCGGTTGTTTTTATTTGTGTTATTACTAATTCTTTTTTTGTTCTTATTTTATTACTGACTATTTTCATGTCTTTAATAATGTTTGAAATCTATATTAGTTTGTCTAGATCAGTGGTGTAGCATTCGCATGTATTCTATTTACAACATGTTTTTACGGCGTTAAATAATGTAGCCAATCACAGACATATCTGTTGATTTCTTGAATGCAACAGCCTACAGGCCTTTAAGCTAGAATCTACTCAACACTCAAAACACTGAGTCGTTGACCAGTACCGAGTTCTGCGAGCTAGAAAGTGAAGATGTAGATGTAAATAAGAGATTCACTGATTTTTGTGAGATCGCGATATTTTTCTATTGCCTAATCCATTCAGAATTTGTATTAAACTGTTGTTTTCCACCTACACACTGCATAGATTTGACAGTGTAACCATAGCAATGGACAGAACAAATATATGTGTGAGCACCCTCAGCCTTTCAGTCAATAATTCCCCTGCTGATATACAGTAATACCCTTCCTAAATTATAAAATCAGCTATATTTTTACATAAAGACCCACTTATACTGTTTGAGAACAATTATTAAGTATAATAAGTATATATAAAAATTAAATAATTGGCTTTTATACTATAAAGTCAAAGTAAATTTAAGAAAATATTACCAGGGAATATTTATTTCATATTAAGCTTTTTTTCTACACACTTGCATAAAATGAAACATTAAATTCAGATTTATCTGTAAAGCACTTTTCACAAAGAATATCATTTCAAAGCAACATGGTGAAATTATAGTCACATAGAACTACTGTAAGGCCAGTGTTGCCAAGTCTGTGGTTTTCCCGCGCAATTGTACTGCTTTAACACTGTTGCCGCGAGTTGTTTTTCACGTCTGCAGGTTGAAGTGACCCTAATAACTGTGATATTTAGCCACTGGAACGCGATTTTTACCAGGGGAACCCTATCAAAACCATGATTTTTACATGTATTTCCCCCCTGATTGGGCTAGTTTTGAGTAGCAATTGGGCAGGTTTTGTTGTGAGAACCTGGCAACCCTGTGTCAGACCTGGAACTACCTCAGCCACGCAGTAGACAACTTGAAAAATAATCTGTCAACCAATTACACAGTACAGTGTATTTATTTAAATTACTAATTAACCAACAAAACAACAACATTCGTTCATTCATTTAGCTAGTTATTTGGTGCTGGGTGTGACTGGGTAAGAGTAAACCACTTTTTCTTTTAGGACAACACCACTGGTCTAGATGTTTTTGCTGCGGTATCTTTGGCAAAAGTTCATCGTGTTCAAGTGTTCTTCAGGCTGCTGATTTTTGTTCATTCAGCTGCAACAAAATGTTTTGCAAAAAGACAGAATAAATATGTTTGATATCTAAATGTTTGACTTGGAATCGTTCAGAATCGCTAAACACCCAACCCTGCTACCGAGCCTTTACTAAACACAATCTCTGCCATACTTGAGCTCTCCATACACTCCATTCCTGCAGACAGCTTTTACGGAAGACCTTTTTCATGGCGATAAATCAACCCTGAGATAAGCGGGGCTTAGTCTGCGAGAAGCCATCTGGAGGCATCAAAAAATATTATTTCAACTTCATAAAGCTGAAAATGCGCGTGAATTAGATTTTCCCAAGTCTCAGACAGATCTAGAACACATTGAGTGGAGTTTCTTCACCTGGACAGGTTTTCTCTAGAGACATTGGACTCGTAAGCCTGGCTCCGCAGGGGGCTGAAGTCCGAGTACTCGTCCTCAGTCCGGTCCAGGCTGGACTCAGCGGACGCTGGCCTGCACATCTGTCTCTGGTAGTACGTGTGGATGCTGTCCCGCGATGGATTGTTCCCCTGCAGGGCAGCAGACGAGGGGTTAAACCTCAAGGTTTACAGTGCTGTCCGTTCCAAGCATGATGCTCATTATTCATGTGTATTCATGTGTAATTACAGCTTATTTTAACATTATTTATATACTATTATTACATGCTTGATTCCGATTGGTCAGTCGTGGCATTCTGAGGTCAGATATTCACAAACGCAGCTGCCGCCATCTTACGTCTCAGTTATCGACTGTATTTACTTTCAAATTAAACCTTCAGTATTAATAGTAGGTCTGCGGTAATACTGTTGAAGTGTTCGTCTTGTTGTCAGAACAATTGTTTTGTACACAGTGCTAGATTATAAAATAAATAGGTACGATTTTATAATGGTTGCTTCTCATTTCGTGTCTGTGTCATTATTTATGTGGTGAAAAGCTGTGTAAACTTTGCGTTTAAAGAGCTACTACAATATTTCAACACTCAACATTCAACATAAATCAACATTTTTTGTCTATTTATTTATGTGTGGCAAATAGCCTTGTAATAAGTTGGATAATGTAAATCCAGCTGGTTGTCATTGCAAAATAATTTATTTTTGCAATAACTGGCTGGATTTACATGATCCCTTACTTATAGTACTTAATAATATATTTAATTAGCTTTTATTTTTATTTTTCATTTTAATTTTAGAGTTGTAGTAATTTTGTTATGTGCTTTTGTCATTATTAGTTCTTATTGTTTTTAAATATTTCTTTTTACCTTTATATTTATTTCAGTTTTAGTTTTAGTAATTAAGACTTATTACTTCAATTTATTTATTACAGTAAGTTGCCAAGGCAACATATCTAGCTTTCAGGGTTTTTTTTTATATCTAATATTTATATGTTATTTTATTATTTTATTCTATTTCAGCTTCAACTGAATTACAGACAATTATTTGTAATACTTTTAGTCTCAGTTTTAGTTAAGGATAAGAACACTGCTTTATAAAAAGTTTCCAAAGTATGGATATATCTGACCATTTTCACAACTCTACTGAATGAGAAGTTAAAGAAAAAAAGATGGATTTCATAAAGACCAATTTGTAGCCAATTACATATTTTAAAGCTGTATACTGTATTGTCAGAAAGGTGCATTCATTATAAAATTGTTACGGTTACATTTTAATACATATTTCTATAACATTTTTTATTAGAACATTTAATCACATTAGATTTTCATTATTTTTCCAGTAATGAAATCACAGTTTTTGTATATTATAATATTTTAGGTTTTGCATGTATTATTATTATTTTTTTAAATGCATATGAACACTATCGGCATTATAAAAAACATAAATAGAAAAAAGAAATAAAGATCATTATTTGTCATGTGCACCCAATAACTAAAGATATAATACAAATGCAGACGCAGGCCACTCTCCAGCACTCTAGTGTGTGATTTCTCGTGCCAGCACTACCTTTTTGACCTCATTAGTGAGCATGCAGCGCTCAATGCGCAGGACGGTGGAGATATCGATGTGCTCCTGGCAGATAGAGTTAAGCCAGGCTGTGAAACTGTCCAGCAGGGCCAGGAAGAGCACCCAGGAGAACTTCACGATGTTAAACACTCGCTTCAGGATGTTATCTAGAGCAGAGAGATATGCATATTGATGCATATGACGATTGTAAATCATAATAAGAGGAGTATTTGAAGTGTGGTCTCACCTGGTCCTTCAGATACCTCCTCCTCTGTAACACCGTCCTCCTGATCTCCTTCCTCAATGGCCACATGCACTGAAAATAATGAATTACAGTGTTATTAGAACGTAATTGCAAATTACAGTGTTATTACAATGTAATAAGCAGATAATAACCGTTAACACTGATTTGTCACACCAACGTATCACTTTTTCAGTTTCAGATACATTTTCAAAATGTGAGTGTGCTGGGCAAGCTATTTTTTAAAATATATTAACTGAATGTTTTATTGGCTCTAGCTGGCTCCTGAATCTGGCGAGAGGCTTGAAACCCTGTCCAGCCATCATGTGGGATGAATTGACCGTAGCAAATGTAACACGGCCCTCTTCATCTCTCAGACCCAAGAATGCCGGGGCCTGGATGCCGGCCACCAGGAGGGAGCTGGCAGAGCGAGCCTTCATTTACAAACTGCAGCAGAGGGGTTTAATGAGGCGCTTGTGTTTACAAAATGACTATTAATGACCCGAGCATGTCATTCTGAGAAACAGAGAACTACAGAGCGTCGAAACCAGGGCTGGACATCCATCTGTCCATCCATCTATCTGTCCATCCATCTATCTGTCCGTCCATCTATCTATCTATCTATCTGTCATCCATCCATCTGTCTGTCCATCTATCTGTCCATCCATCTATCTGTCCATCCATCCATCTGTCGTCCATCTATCTATCTATCTGTTGTCCATCTATCTATCCATCCATCCATCTGTCGTCCATCTATCTAGCTATCTGTTGTCCATCTATCTATCCATCCATCTATCTGTCGTCCATCTCTCTGTCCATCCATCCATCTGTCCGTCCATCTATCTGTCGTCCATCTATCTATCTATCTGTCGTCCATCCATCTGTCGTCCATCCATCTATCTATCTGTCGTCCATCTCTCTGTCCATCCATCTATCTATCTATCTGTCGTCCATCCATCTGTCGTCCATCTATCTATCTATCTGTTGTCCATCTATCTATCCATCCATCTATCTGTCGTCCATCTATCCATCTATCCATCCATCCATCTGTCCGTCCATCTATCTGTCGTCCATCTATCTATCTATCTGTCGTCCATCCATCTGTCTGTCCATCTATCTGTCCATCCATCTATCTGTCCGTCCATCTATCTGTCCATCCATCCATCTGTCGTCTATCTATCTATCTATCTATCTATCTATCCATCCGTCCATCCATCCATCCATCCATCCATCCATCTATCTGTCGTCCATCTATCTGTCCATCCATCCATTTGTCCGTCCATCTATCTATCTATCTGTCGTCCATCCATCCATCCATCCATCCATCTATCTGTCCGTCCATCTATCTGTCTATCCATCTATCTGTCGTCCATCTATCTGTCCATCCATCCATCTGTCCATCCATCTATCTGTCCGTCTATCTATCTATCTATCTATCTGTCGTCCATCAATCTGTCCATCATCCATCCATCCATCCATCCATCCATCCATCCATCTATCTGTCCGTCCATCTATCTATCTATCTATCTATCTATCTATCTATCTATCCTCATGAGTGCAGAGGAAGAGTATGATTGCTTTAAATCAGATGTATAATCGTACCTTGCTTCTGGTTCTTCTTGCTTGTTCTGCCCTCCGTGTACCTTTGCCAGAATCGCCGTCTTTCCTTACTTTGCTCTTTCATGGCAGTTTTCGAGTCAGTTATCCAGGCATGATACACAAACTGAGAAGCAGAGGATCACGTTAGACAAAGATATGGACAATGCAGGAATCCAAGTAGGATAGTGAGCTGCTTTTGGGTTGGGTGTTTATATGCCATGTCTAATTTATTTCGAACTACAGTGGTAATTTGAATCAGTCTTTGAACCCAATTTAAGTGCCCCTCTAGTGAAAAACAAAGAGTCTTATACACATGCAGGGTATAAACTTGCACTCTGTTCCAGTCTTTTAGCAGAGCCAGCAAAACAGACTGTTTTAGGAAAAGCGTCACTTCAGATATTCCTGTCAATCAAAGACACCAACACAATACACAAGACAGGAAACCAGCTTTAGGGGATGTTTTGCTCCAAAGGACAGACATTCTGATTGTGGTGTCAGGTCTCGTCCAAAGAAAGAATGATTACACTGTTCACAAAGGAGAAAAACACAGCCTTTGTTTAACTGGCACAACCAAACCCAAGAAAACCTCCCAGAAAAAATGTCTGCAACTCACATGCATCAAGAGCTGGATGATAAAGCTAAGAATATTATATCTTCATATTTTCAGCTGTTTGATGAAACTTTATTCCTATCTGTCTGTTTGCCTATCTGTCTATGTATGTATGCATGTATGTATGCATGTATGTATGTATGTATGTATGTATGTATGTATGTATGTATGCATGTATGTATGTATGTATGTATGTATGTATGCATGTATGTATGTATGTATGTATGCATGTATGTATGCATGTATGTATGCATGTTTGTATGTATGTATGTATGCATGCATGTATGTATGCATGTATGTATGTATGTATGTATGTATGCATGTATGTATGTATGTATGCATGTATGTATGCATGCATGTATCTATCTATCTATCTATGTCTATGTAAGTTATTGATATGAACTGTACTTTAGAAAGTTTTAGAAATTAATCAAACTTACCAATTCTAACAACTTTTTTTCTACTAGAGTTTAAATCAGCTATTAAAACATGTTCACACTTTCATACTAGGCAGGTAAAACTAATTTCATATTTCCAGCAACATTACCTCATGCATTTTTAATCACCCAGCCCTGCATGCTCCTGCAATCGACTGCATAATACACTGCATTTCCTTGGCATGCAATGCACCGTATCCGCTCTGTTTACACAGCAGCCAGATGATTGACGTGCAACTGTAATAATCAGCCATGTCGGCTCTATTAGCTCCCATTTACAAGTTAGAGAAATAAATACATGTATATTGTGCAACTGGGGAGCAGGAAAATGCAGTGGAGCACCATAGCCGTCGGTGCTCGTAGAGGACAGAGCTGACACATACTACAGCATACAAGAAGAGAGGAGATATATCAGGCATTGTGAAGTACCTTGGCTGCCCTGATTACATACTGCAGTACAGTTTTGGGCAGTTTAATGACAGACTTTGGTAAAGCCAGCAAAGCAGAGGCAAACTTTCGGATAGCTCTCTACAAGAAATGACAGAGCAGGGATGGGTTAGTCAGGGTCTGCGCTAGTGCTATTACTGCTCTTCCACGCAGGAAGCCAGCAGTTAGCGGTCTGGTAAATAACGAAACATTGTTAAGTGCTGAGGGAACAAAAGAAGAAAACATTGAAACATTTTCGTAACACAGAGCCATTTAGGTTAAACACGGTTGTGTGTGGGAACAACACAATTCAGCACAGTTATACGACTTAAAAATGGGTGCGCATGCAGAAAAGCACTTAAGTTTCTAGAATATTTACCTGGAACGCTGATCTTTTGGGAGGTTCCTCATCAGATCTTCAGAAATCATTCTAATATGCTGATTTGCTGCTCAAGAAACATTTCTGATTATTATCAATGTTGAAAACAGTTGCGCTGCACAATATTTTTGTGGAAACCGTGATGCATTTTATTTTTCAGGATTTACAGATGAATAGAAAGTGCAAAAGACCAGCATTCATGTGAGACACAAATCTTTTATAACATTATAAATGTCTTTACTCTCACTTTTGATCAATTGAATGCGTCCTTGCTGAATAAAAGTATTAATTTCTTTCAAAAAAAGAAAAGAAATATCACTGGTACTTTGGGCCTGAGATGGGAAAACATGCTATTTTTAAGTTCTAAATGCTCTTATGTAAATATACCTTCATCATCGTCCTCTTCCTCTTTGACGACTGAGTGGCGTTCCCCACTTTCCTGAGCCAGAGACAGCATCCTCTCTTTACCTCTCTTAAACTTCTGCTGTCGGCTTTTGATGCGGTCCATCCTGAGAGAAACAGACAGAGGGAAATGCTTTGCTCGTTTGCTTGAGCTGACCTAATTTAGCTGTTCCCTTGAACACAATTAGAGTCTAATTGAGGATAAAGAGTCTTCATGTCGGGGCTGGTGTGGGTTTGCAGGAAGCACAGAAAACAGCCTGGACTTTGGCAAGCCTGAGATATCCTGCAGATGTGACGGTTACAACTCTACCGCTCTTCTGAAAAAACACTGGTTAACCAGCGGCTCTCAGGTGCTAAACACGCTGGATAAATGATAGGAAACTCTGTGACGGAGACAGATAGCTATTTGTCTCATTTGTGTGTGTTCATGCATCAATCAGCGCATGATTTCATAGGACTGCGTGAAAAGGGAATGCAGCAGTTGGCAGCGAACAATGAAGCATTGTGAGTCTCACACTGAACTCACTGTCTCTTCAGCAGATCCATGGACTTCTTCTCTTCTTCTATTCTGGCTTTAACCACCTTCACAATGGTCGCCTGAAACAACTCCGCTCCTCTGACAGACAAACAAAGAGGAACAGAGACACGAAACGCAGTCTGAATACGTCAAATGTACTCTTTGTAGTGCTTTTTTTATCTACATATTTATTTATCATTTCGTTTGATTCAGAAAGCTGTCATGGTGTCTTTTATTGTGTGACAATTGAGAAGATATTTCTTAGAAATTAAGTTAAAAATAACCAATAACATAATATTAGATGCAGGGTTATTATAGGTAACTAAAACTAAAACTGTGACTAAAATTAAAACCGAATGAATAAATAAATAAAATACTTGAAATAAAATAAACATTAACTGAAAAAAATATAAAAAATGTTTTATTTCAGCTACAACATTTCTCATTGTAATATTGTTTAACTTTTAGTACTAAAATAACAAAAAAATTAATAAAAAAATATATAGAGACAAAAAAACTATAAAAAGATAAAAACACAACAAAATTACTAAAACATAAATTAAATTAAATTAAATTAAAAACTATAATAGTAAATCAAAGGTACTAAAACAACGCTGGTTAGATGATTACATGCAGGCAAACATTAAAAGCGAATGTAAAGCAGCCAGCAGTAACCCAGAGCATGTGTGTGTACCTGGAGGCGAGGACCTGCGAGGAACGGATGTCGGCTACGACGTGTAGGAAGTAGTAGCTCATGAAAACTCGCCTCTGCAGCAGGAGAAAGGCGAAGCAGATGCTGTCCCAGATGATCCCGGCCTCGTCACTCGGCAGCTCGCACTGTTTATTTGCGTTCTGCTCCGCTGCGTGAGAATCATCAGAATCTAATCAAGCTCTGCTGGACACTACAATATTACATTATTGCTCATTAAAATGAGTTAACTATTAATGCTCATAAAGCTTTTCAGTCATTTTTTACCCATTCTATTAGTGGCTTTTTATAAAAATGGTTTTCTCAATCTGAGCGGTGCAAAACTTTTCTGTAGATATCTAATTTGAACATACAAAAAAAAACAAAATATACTTTATTCATCGAGTCTAAGTGAACAGTTCACCCAAAAAATCAGGCCATCAGAGATTACGTCTTAATGCTGGATGTGTTTCAGCTTTTGTCTTCTCCAGATGTTAACTGATGGACTGGAGTGCTGTGGATTACTTGTGGATTATTGTGATGTTTTTATCAGACTCTCATTCTGACGGCACCCATTCACTGCAGAGCATCCATTGCTGAGACACTGATGCAGTGCTACATTTCTACAAATATCCAAACTCATCTGGGATGGCCTGAGGGTGAGGATATTTTCAACAAACTTTCATTTTTGGATGAACTATTCCTTTAAAACTGTTTTTATTTTTTATTACCACAATTAATTGTATATTATAAGACTATTGCATTAAAATTATTTTTAATATAATTATTATTTAAAGTTACACAGTATTATTTTGATTGTTTTATATAATACTATCAGAACCTATTTTACAGGAGAATACAGACAACTGATGATCATGCTAGGTTAATTTTAGCTTAGATAATAGTTAATCAAACACATCTAATAGATCTCAACATGAAAAAGAAAATAAAGGCATAACTTACGTTTTGAATATCCTTTTATAGTGCAAGCCAGACTGAATAACTGGATCAGCCAGCAGTGATTGGCCACCAGCGCTTTAATATATCCACACGCCGCGATCTGAGAGCCGAGAGAACAGAAGCCACCATCACATCCACAACAACCCAAACCATCTCTTTGCTATCTCACATACTGCATGAACCTCTTTAAAAGAGCATACAATTGAGATATTTTCACAGGTGTGCATGTGTGCAGTGTGTAATTATTAGTCGAATCCCACAAACGCTTCACGTCTTTCAAACCCTCTGAATTCAGACCCACAAAAATGCAGAGCACTATAAACAGAATTATGATTTATGTCAGAGACAAAGTTCAAGCTAATTTACAACAGCTTTGAATGAAGTGAACTATGACTGAGTTATAATTGAATTATGAGTGAGGGGATTTATGAGGTACTTACTGAGAGAATGTTTTTCATGGTGATTACGAAGACGTTGTATGCTATGAGGAAGTCCCAGTAATGAAGGATGCTTTTGATTGGCTTCAGTAACAGCTCGCCCCCAAAGATCAAGAAGTAGAAGCAGGCGACCAAGTATCCCATGCAGAAGATGCTGATGCGTGTGGTGCCCGTGATGAAGATGATGGTCAGGACGAACCAGAACAGATAGCTGAACACGATCACCTTCAGCATGTCCAAATACGACCTGAAAATGAAGATTGGAGTCGGTAAAAAGTTCGTTTTTTTTTTAAAGAAATCTATACTTTTGTTCATCAAGCATGCATAAAATTGATCAAAAGTGCAAGTAAAGGCATTTATAATGTTGCAGTAGATTTCTATTTTAAATAAATGCTGTTCTTTTGAACTTTCTGTTCATCTGTGAATCCTGAAAAATAAAATGCATCACAGTTTCCACAAAAATATTGTGCAGCACAACTGTTTTCAACATTGATAATAACCAGAAATGTTTCTTGAGCAAATCAGCATATTAGAATGATTTCTGAAGATCATGTGACGCTGAAGACTGGAGTAATGATGCTGAAAATACAGATTTAATCACAGAAATAAATTACAGTTTAACAGAGACTCACATAGAAAACAGTTATTTGAAATTGTAATAATATTTCTAAATGTTACTGTTTTTACTGTATTTTTAATCAAATAAATGCAGCCTACATGAGCAGAAAAGACTTTCAAACACATAAAAAATCGTATTGATCCCAAACCTTTGAATGGTAGTATATGTATCATTATTAGTATTCACATATATTTACTATCATTTTGATCTAGTCAGACTGTTACGAGAGGAAAATATTGTCTTTGTCATAAAGTTCAAGAACACTGACTGTAAATAATGCAGTGATATGATGATATTTGCTAGGAAAGGCCGTTATGAGACATTTTTGCTAATAACGTTCAACCCCAAACCTTTCTGCATCAAAAGACACCATTTCCTCAGAATTAACCCGTAACACATTAGCAGGTTATTTAGATTTACTGGAATCTACAACTTTAGTAATAAGTATAATGACAAAGAAGTGGAAAAACTGACCGCACAAGTCTAATATATGATCAGAGCAGCAGACAGGCGTCATTAAAATCTCCGAATTCCTTCATCACCATCATCATTTCTAATTGTTTGGACTGGCTGAAGCTGGAGAATCACTATGGTTTTTCTACAGCTGATGAATGACATGCTCAAAGATAAATGAGCCTGATCTAGAAACACTATTCATCGTCTCGTTTTTCTCTACCGTAATAAGCAGAGGAAGCTCAGCTGATCCCGAGACCACAAACTAAGATTGCAGGCTTGAAACATTAGCAATGTAATTACGACTGAAGTGTTTTCTGGGTCAGACAGAGAGAGCAATCAGAGAATAACAGCGTTTTTCTTTGAACTGTTAGTCTGTATCAGCGGTGCTCAACCTTTCTGATTTGAAGCCCCTTCACTGTCCAACACAACATTTGAAAACACCACCATATAGGCTAAGATGTTTTCTCCGGTGTTTATGATAATTATGTAATTCTGCTGCTTGGTTTCAAACTGTTTTTTATTAACAGAAACTGTGAGTGTTGAAATAACCACTGGTCTATGTGATGCTGAGGGGAAAACAACAGGAATACAGATCATTCATGCTATTTCTGTTTTAAAATGGACCTTCAAAAGAAGTATTTCAAATGAACAAAGAGTGACATGAATGGGTCGATATAAAAATTCGCGAAATAATAATCGCAATAAGCTTTATGCTTTGTTACTTTTAATATGAAACAAAGTCTCAGCTTCCAAATTCTGCCAATTTTATCACCAAATTCAAACAATAAATGTGGTTTAAATGTGAGGTGACAGATCGCTGTAGCCTCACATGAACTGATCATCTCTTCCTCTTTACTACTAATTATAGCACCAAAATAAACATGAATGAACATCACACAGTGTTAAAAAATACAGTCTCATGTAACTGACCAATCAGTGTTTCAACTGCATGTCACATAACATCACATTTACCTCAGAAAAGACATTCAATGTCCAAAAAAAAACAACCTCTAGATAGAAGCGTGTTGACAAATATGTGCACTATATAGCATATTCATTATAATTACACTTAACCTGTTGTGTTCATTATTTAATGCATGTTTGAATAAATCTATCATAAAAACAAGTTATTTCAGCCACCATTTAAATGTGCATATTTCAACAAATAATTGGAGTAGAAGCCTAACTCTGCTATTAAAAAGTTGACATAAAAAGTGCCTTATGAGCAACTTAAATGTTTGTACATCTTTGAGTGTTGATTATTAAATCTGTTTGATTAATTAACTGATTATTAAATAAAATTACATGTTTCAGGTTTGGTTTCAGTTTTTGGCTAAATGAAAACTTTAAAAAAATAACAAAAAAATTAAATAGCAATTTAATTAATTCAGTCATTTATTAATTTATTTATACTAATTCTATTAATTTTGAAAAAAAAAAATGTTGCAATAATATTAATACAGTTATACAAGAAAACTACTTTAAGTTAAAAAAGGTCATTTTTGATTTTGGTTATGGTTTTCAGCCAAGTGCATCCAGAATTTTAATTTCCGTTTTGGCCCAGAATTTTCATTTTGGTGCATCACTAATACTAAATATGCATATGGAAATAAATTTCTTCTAGTCAGTGCTGTTTGTGTCAGATGTTTACCTGCAGTGGATGAAGTCGGGCACAGGGTTGTGCTGGCTGAAGCTGGCGGCATCCAGGTCTCGACAGATCTCCACATTATCACCCGCCAACAGCTGCACGGCTGCCACATTCTCCTCCTCAAACACACGGCCCTGAATCGATGCGCACAGCAGCAACATGAAGTCATCTGCAGAGAGAGAGAGAAAAGATCGGGCAACGTGATGAGAGAGCGTTAAAGCAGAGCTGGGGAGCGTTAACACAGATTCAACATTACTCACAGAGGAGGAAGAGGGAGTTGGGTTTGGTGTGGAAGTCTGGGAAGTAAAGCCACTTGATGACGTTTGAGTCCATGCTGGAAGACGGCCGTCTCCACGGATAGTCTGAACCAAAGGAGAGATATTGGTGAAATTCAGAAAAACAGTCAAGGGCTGTCTTGAAGACAACCAAGAGTGGAATTGCCGTTTTCTTAAAGGAATAGTTCGTCCAAAAATTTGAAATTACCTGAAAATCTACTCATCCTCAGGTCATCCCAGATGTAGATGAGTTTGTTTCTTCATCAGGTTTGGAGAAATGTAGCATTGCATCAGTGTCTCAGCAATGGATGCTCTGCAGTGAACGGGTGCCGTCAGAATGAGAGTCCAAACAGCTGATAAAAACATCACAATAATCCACAAGTAATTCACACCACTCCAGTCCATCAGTTAACATCTGGAGAAGACAAAAGCTGAAACAAATAAGATGTTTTTAACTAAATTATGAGTCCATAATCCATATAACTCTTCCTCCAGTGAAAAAGTGCATCTGCTGTTGTCTCTCACATCAAAATCCAGCCACATATTTGTTTAGAGCTGTTTAAACGCTGCTTGATCTGTGCAGATTTCTCTCCTGATTCACACCAGAACACCTTTTCACTGGAGGAACAGTTATTATGGATTATATGGACTTTTAGTTAAAAGCGTCTTAATGCTGGATTTGTTTCAGCTTTTGTCTTCTCCAGATGTTAACTGATGGACTGGAGTGCTGTGGATTACTTGTGGATTATTGTGATGTTTTTATCAGCTGTTTGGACTCTCATTCTGACGGCACCCATTCACTGCAGAGCATCCATTGCTGAGACACTGATGCAATGCTACATTTCTCCAAATCTGATGAAGAAACAAACTAATCTACATCTGGGATGACTTGAGGATGAGCGCATTTTCATTATTGTGTGAACTGTCTCTTTAAGCAGACACCTGTGTGACTCACCTGTGCAGGCCGCAGGAGGGATGCCGATGCACATCAGGTACTGGAAGGCTAACATGCAGGCCAGAAAGAAGCAATACTTGGACCAGACGCGGGCGATGGCTTTTCTCCTGCTCTGATACATCACCACAATCAGACCGAACGCGTGCAGCATGGCATAGAAATCCATCCGCTGGCCGATCACATTCACCGCTAACAGAAAACAGGTCTGGAGGAGCAACATTCAGCCACGGGTTTCAAATTAGGACAATAATGGGTGCATTTGATAGCATCACTATACACAAATTAAAATTCAATATCCATCACGTAACCCAGATCCATTACCGTATCACTCTATTGTGGTTTATCTGTCTCAACAGTGTGTTAGCAATCTGAGCTTCAGATGATAATCTATTAGAGACCGTCTCACAATTAGAGTTTAACAGAGACTCACATAGAAAACAGCTGTTTGAATTTGCAATAATATTTCATAATTTTTACTGTATTTTTGATCAAATAAATGGAAAGCAGAAGAGACTTCCTTAAAAAACATCATTAACGAAACTCATACTTTTGAATGGTAGTGTATATATTTCTAAAGTGTTTTTGAAAAATCACATACCCTGCCTTTAACAGACATAAAGCTGATATTACCTCAAGACCAAATTTGTAGAAGAAGTAGTTGATGAAATATTTGGCGCAGTTGACGATGCCGTCGTCCAGATGCTGGCGTGTGATGTTGTGAAAGACGGTTCTCGTGACCGGAGGGCTGAGGTTGTTCTTCATCCAGTAGAAATCCTGGTGACGGTAAATGGTCACTTCAAACGCCAAGAGAGCCAGCATCAGTAAGTTATTCTGTGTGCGGAAAATACACAAATAAAGGGATAAGGACAATATTGAGGTGTATGCAGGGTCCGAAATTAACAGCCACAAGAGACAAATGCAAGCATAAATCGGCATAATGTACATTTGCCCATGTTGCCAGTGGCTGCTAACTTTATTAGGAGCTGCTGGATAAAATCTTGATTAAATGTTATTTAGAGAACGATACTCCGACCCTTACGGTACAGTCACTTTAGCTAAATTCTGGTGAAATCTTGCAGGCAAAAAAGGTAAATGATCTATTGTCAATAGTTTAGTAATGTATGAAGCACAGCTCACACAGAAATTATTTTCCAACCGAGCAGCTTTTATAGTTATTACAGTAAAAATTAAAACTAAAACCACAATAATAATAATAACAAATAAAATAAACCTTAACTGAATAAAATAAAATATAACAACCTTTTATTTTAGCTAGTTGCAAAGCAACATTTCACATTTTAATTAAGTCTGCCTTGATGTACTAAAATAAGTAAAACTAAAACTGAAATAAAAATGAATAAAAACTATACAGACATATATATTTTTTTTAACTAAAACTAAAATGAAAATGGGTAATAATAAAATAAAAAAGCTGCTTCAAAATATTAACAAAACCTATAATTGTATATGAACCCTCATGTAAAATTCATGATCGCATGGATCAGCGCTATTGTAGTATCACTGATATACTATTATAGTTTTTTATTAATTTAATATTTTATTCATAATGTTTCTGTTTTAATTTGAATTTTAAAGTGTTATAATTTTTTTAGTAGCTTTTTCATAAATACATGTCTATATTGTTTTTATTATGTTTTATTTCAGTTTCAGTTTTAGTTATTTTAGTACATCAAGTTAAACAATTAAAATGAGAAATGTTGCCTTGGCAACTAGCTGTATATATATATAAACTAACTATATTATATCAGTAGCTTTTATTTTATGTCAATTAAAAAAAATTTTGTTTCAATGGTTTTTATTCTTGTTTCAAATTCAAATTTTAGTTTTAGTTAACTATAATAATTTTGGTGGCATCACGTGGAATTATTACAAGCCACCAAAATGGTCTTATTTACATTTTTGTGTGTAGTTTTACTGAAAATAATCATAAAAAAGTCTAAATAATCCCACTGTCCTAGGGATAGAATATATTCTGATTAATAATAAAAGCAACATCAATGAGAATATTTTCTCCGATCACCCAGCACTGTCAGATCACTGTGTTTAGACGCTGAGCACGTGTGTTCGTACCCTCAGATTCTCCAGCAGCGGAGAGAACTTCCTGAAGCCGATCCAGTTAGCCGGATCCACCGGGCCACTGTAGAGCAGAGATCTGGCCATGTCTGAGCGCTGAGCGTCCGTGTAGTTCTCCGGCTGGAGGAGAGAAGCACAGACTCGGTCAGAACCAGAGCGTCTGTGTGTGTCCCGAGTGAGCGAGTGAGGACTCACCATACTGCAGCTCCTGGAGTACGAGGACGGGTTGATGGAGGTCAGCTGGTACAGCATCTTACAGACCACGATGACGCAGGTCCAGACGGTGCAGACGCTAGACGCCAGCGGTCTGAACTGACTGAAGGGCAGAGCGAAGGCCCAGCTCACCAGGAACACGTAGTTAAACAGAGACACCTGACAGAGACACAGACATGTGGATGAGGAGCATGCAAACCAGCTGATCTGAGATGCTCTAGCGGCTTGAACAATGTGGTCATCTAGGTTTTCACATTTGTGACCCTGGAGCACAAAAGCAGTCTTAAGTCGCTGGGAATACATTGTATGGGTCAAAATTATTGATTTTTTTAATGCTAAAAATCATTAGGATATTAAGTAAAGATCATGTTCCATGAAGATATTTTGTAAATTCCCTACCGTAATGTATAAATCTCAATTTTGAAAAATTGACCCTTATGACTGGTTTTGTGCTCCAGCGTCACATTTTTGGAAATGTTTAGAGAGAGAAAAGTGTTAAAAAATAAACTAAAATTGATAAATAAAAATAAAGAAATAAAAAATAAGATAAAATTGATTAAAATTAAAGCATTATTAGATTCAAACAAAAATAAATAATAAATCAATCAATCAAATAATAAATAATAAATGAGTAAATAAATAAAAAGCAACTGAAAACAAACAAACAGAAGCTAAATAACTGAAGCTAAATATTTTCTAAATACTATTTTAGACACATTTATAATTTTTCACAGTAAAAAATGGTCTTTAAATAAGAAACAATATACAGTAGATGCCATTTAAATTTCAGTGGCAGCGTTATTTTACTATCATTGAGATACTATTATAATTTTTTTTTTAATATTTTGAATTAGATTTTTTATTTTTTACATTTTCTGCTTTCATGTTAATTTTAATTAAAGTTTTAGTAAATGTATTGTGTGTTTTGTCATTTTTAGTAGTTTATATATATATATATATATATATATATATATGTCTAGTGTTTATTAATTTTATTTCAGTTTTAGTTTTAGTTAATTTAGTACATCAAGTTAAACTAAATGGAAATGAGAAATGGCGCCTTGAAAACTAGCTGAAATACAGTAAGTTAAAGATTTTTTATATCATGTTTTATCTCAAATAACATTTAATATATTTCAAGTAATGAAAATGTTTTTTATGGTTTTTGTTTTAGTTAACTATAATAACTTGCTTGAGGATGATTATTTGTGGGTCTGTGGCGTTTAAAAGCCTGAAAAACGCTGCCTGTAGTCCATGTACAGTAGGTCAGGTGAGCACACAGAGCGCTCTGCTTTAGCTGGCCTGTCCATGAGCGATCACGAAGCTGTGATTGTTCCTCACCTCTCTGACTGAGAGCCAGATGATGTAGGACGAGACGATCTTGATGATGTGAAGCTCCAGCAGCCACCAGATGAAGAGCTGCAGCTTCTGAACGTACTCCAGGAACTTCAGGAACAGCACCGTCAGACGCTCCACCACCAGATGCCACTTATTCTTCAGCTCTTCACACGAGAACAACACATGCATCACTCACAAACACTTACCAAGACAATGCCATAAGAGTTCTGGAAGTTCTTTAACTGGACATTAAATATTCAGGAATGACTCTAACTCAGATTAAGATTCAAAAGTGCTACTCTGAAGAACACATCAGTGCTGTTTTTAAAGGGGTCATAAGATGCCCATTTTCCACAAGTTGATATGATTCTTTAGGGTCTTAATGAAACGTCTGTAACATAGTTTGGTTAAAATTTCTCAATGGTAGTGTAAAAAACACCTTTTTTACCCTGTCAAAAACAGCTCTTTCCAGCTCAAGCCGTTTTGTAGCATTTTCCTTTAAATGTTAATGAGCTCTGCTGACCCCGCCCCTTTCTTCTGAGCTGCTCTCAGAGAGACTGTTTACTTTAGCCGCATCGTGAAACTTGCTAATTAGCACATTATTAGGAAAGGCGATTTGCAAAGATTCATTACAAAGACCTTATACTCGCTTCTTCTGTAGGTGAAACTGGATCACGAATGATTTGCGCGAATATAGACGCATTTATGTAGATCGGGGGCGCATTCCCTTCAGAAACAAACATAATCCACTGCGCCTTCAGCGGCTCAGATGCCGGGAGTAAACGACAAATCCAACAACAAAACACCTCAATAGCTTAGGAGTCATTCTTGTCTACATCTGCTCCGGCGTATTTTTTACAGTAAAATTCCAGCAACCACAGCTGCCGTTTTTTTTACCGTAAATTTTACGGAATTTTTTTACAGGGTAGATTAAAAAAAAAACACTGGGTGGATTTTTATCATTATAGGGTGGTTGTGTACACACACTGCCAACACACATTTCAGTTCAAACAACTTGTAAAAGTGCATGTAGCATCCTATGACCCCTTTAACTAAAACTATTTGTATTATTTTCGTTAACTGAAATAAAATAAAATACACATAAATATTAGATGAAAAACAAAAAGTGCATAACAAAATTACTGAAACTTAAGCTAACATTAAAATCAAAACTGAAAATATAAAAATAAAAGCTTATTCAAAATATTAATAAATATTATATTAGTCTTGAAATAATACTAAAATAACTTAATAATGCAAACAAAAAGAGGCTCCGCAACCTGAAAATGATGCACCTATATTGTTAAAAAATCTGTTAAAAATAAATTTAATAATCTCATTTAATAATCCAAACAAAAAGAAACTATGCAATCTGAAAAAGATGCACCTGTATTAATAGTAAGTTAAAATAAGTTAAAACCTGAACAAAATTAGAAATGCTGCCTTGACAACAAATTGAAATAAAATAAGTTGAAGTTGAAGTACTAAAATTACTAAACATCTATGCTGAATATAACAAAAAAAGACAAAAAAGCACATAAAATGACAATATTTTTAATAAAATTAAAATGAAAACAAAAGAATAAAATAAAAGCTAATTCAAATTAATAAATAATAATAGTACAGAAATAATACTAAAACAGTTTAATAATCTGAACAAAAATAAGCTCCACAACCTGAAAAAGATGCACCTATATTGTTAAAAATAAGTTAAAACTTGAACGAAATTAGAAATGTTGCCTTGGTAAGTAACTGAAATAAAGTCAGTTTAAGTTGAATACTAAAATAATGCTAACACTTTACAATAAGGTGCCATTAGTTAATAAAAAAAGACAAAAAAGCACATAAAATGACAAAATTTTTAATAAAATTAAAATGAAAACAAAAGAATAAAATAAAAGCTAATTCAAATTAATAAATAATAATAGTACAGAAATAATACTAAAACAGTTTAATAATCTGAACAAAAATAAGCTCCACAACCTGAAAAAGATGCACCTATATTGTTAAAAATAAGTTAAAACTTGAACGAAATTAGAAATGTTGCCTTGGTAAGTAACTGAAATAAAGTCAGTTTAAGTTGAATACTAAAACACTTTACAATAAGGTGCCATTAGTTAATGTTAATATATTAACTAACATGAACAAACAATGAACAATACATTTATTACAGTATTTGTTAATCTTTGTTAATGTGAGTTAATGAAAATACAGTCGTTCATTATTAGTTCATGTTAACTCACAGTGCATTAACTAATGTTAACAAGCACAGCTTTTGATTTTAATAATGCATTAGTAAATGTTGAAATTAACATTAACTAAGATTAATAAATGCTGTAGAAGTATTGGTCATGCTTAGTTCATGTTAACTAAATAAAATGAAATAAAAACATTATAAAGCTAAATAGAATATAAAAACTTTACAAAAATGACTAAAATTACTAAAACTGAAAATGAAAGCTAACTCAAAATCTTAATAAATATTAAACTAGTACTGAAATAATGCTAAAATAACACTGGTCTGACAGTAACACACATGTGCAGAAAACACATCAGCTGATTCTGTGCAGAGCAACACTTACAGAGCCGTTTGTCAACATTACGACGCTCACACAGCCGATAATGCGTAAAATATCTCAAATCTCAAAACAGTCATAAAACACAGCCACCCTCCGATGAATCACAGCGACATGTTTATGAAATACATAAAGCAACAGTTTAGGAAAGCAAAGTTTGACTCGCAGCTGTTCTGTGGTGCGCAATAAATACGGTGTAAAACTCACTTAATAACGCTAACAAGAAGCTACACAACCTGTACTGTTACAAATAGTTAATAAGCCCTCAAATCTCTATCTCAGAGAAACGCTTGGAAATCAAATGCACTGAAGACTTTAAAGGTGACATATTATGCCCCTTTTTACAATATGTAATATAAGTCTCTGATGTCCCCAGAATGTGTCTGTGAAGTTGCAGCACAAAATACTCCACAGATAATTTATTATATCATTTTGAAAATGCCTATTTTGAGTGGAAGCAGAAACATCTGAGGCTGGGACTGTAAATAGTGTTCTGTGCTCGTCTGTGCAGCCAACCACTGAACAGTTAGCATGTTTTGCTCAAACTTTCATCATAGCATTAGAGCTAGTACACTGTTGTCGCTTGCGAAACACAATGACGGCGCCGTGGGTGGAAACTTACAGATTAAGGGGCGGTAATATTATAATGAGATCCCTTTGCCACGTCACCAAGGGAGCGAAATCAGACGCGCTCGTTTTCTCAGACGCTTGCAGAAAAAGGCTTCCCAAAACAAAGTTACTGGGTTAATCTTTTTCACGTTTCCTTGGTTGGCAGATGCACCGGAGACCTGATTATAGCACTTAAAACCTGGAAAAGTCAGATTTTCATGATATGACACCTTTAACAGTTTAGAGGCGTTTACACATGAAACAAGTCTAGACGCTTTTATTCTGGTCTCCAGCGGGCCAATAAAAGCCTCTTCCAGTTGTATCGCTCCAATATGAATTCAGATTTGTATAGAGCGTCTCATTCAAAGCAGGATATAAAAAATTGATTTGGTCTTGTAATTTAATTTATTATGCTTGAATGATGCTTCTAATTCAGATGATAGCATCTGCAAGGATATGATCCGGTTTTATTGCATTACTCTTGAATGAATATGAATGGGAACAAAACAGTGTTTATTTTCTTATTTTAAATGTACTTTGATTTCCAACCTTCTGTCTTAGTTTACATCTGAGCAGAGATGAAATATGACACATTGGATTTCTGTTTGATGGAGAGAGAGAGAAAAAACACCTTTATTTACTACAGACTAATTTATTATTTTTTTCTCAAATTATATGTATGCTTTGTTCAACCCTTAAATTTTGAAAACAATATATATTTTTCCTAAAGAAACAAACAATCAAACAAACAAAAATATTATTATAAATAATTATATAAATTAATAACTATTTTCTTTAGACAAAATGTTGCTAAATGAAGGTCAATATCATATTTTTTGACTTTTTACAAAGTAATTTCACCATAAACAACATGTAAATTTAATAATAATAATAATGTCTGATTTGTTACAACCAAAGTTATTCTCTTTTTTTTTGTCAAATTTATAAATTTTTTCAAACTTTTTTGATTTAATATTAATCAACCATTTTTATTTTCCTAAAGACATACATTCATACAAAGTAGGGATATTATTTATTATAAAGGCAATGTTTACATAAGCCAAAATGTTATGTAGTACAAATTAACAAAAACAAAAGCACAATTAGCTATAATTTTCATTTAATATAAAACTAAAAACATTTCGTTAGTCACCGTTTAATTCAGTTTGCTTGCTACAAACAGACAACCTTGAAATTATTTATTGTGATGCCTTTTTTTATTTTTATATGCATCATATTTTCTGTTGTGTAAATAAAAAAATAAAAAAAGCAGAAATGAATGAATAAAATAATTTCTGCAGTCGGTAAAGCTTTTCAACAATCTCAATCGAAATAACTATTTTATATCAAAATTGTTTCTTTTAATTCTTTCTATGGCAAGCATTATTTGCTTTTAGAGAAACTCAACAAAACCGGTTTATGATTTTCAATTAGAGCAACATAAAAGTGTAATTTAAGAACGTTACGGTGGTTTCAGATCTACCTGAACCCCGGTCCGGCTCAGGATCTGCTGTCATCGAGCAGCTGAAGTGTGGCTCAGAGATCTCCTCTTCCTCCCTCTGTTTAACATCATCCTCCTCTTCCTCCAGATCTACTCTCTCCTCAGTCTCCTCCTCGTTTATGGAGTCCAGCGAAGGTTTGATCATGGAAATATCCACCAGACTGCCATCCAGATGAACGAGCCTGACAACGAAAGAAACTCTCACTCATGATGAGACAGCTCACTCATTCTACCAATTAAAAACTGAATGGAAAAATCTAAAGTATTAAACATTAACCAGTGTTGAGTTAAAGATCTATATTTTAACGTCCCTCTGACTTTCTCATGTTTTCTGGTTTTACAGCACTGAATCACATACTTCATTTGCATTTGGTTTCCCACTAATAAAAAACAAACAAAAAAAACAGATCTCTTCAAACTCATCTATAATAATTAATACATTATATTATCATAATTTTGTTACAATTTTTACAATATTTAAATTACTTATGTTTTTATTTTATCAGCATTAACAACAACATCTATAACAATAATAATAATAATAACAATAATAATAATAATAAAACTTAAAAAAATCTTTCAGAAATGATGCTTTGGGAACGAACTGAAATAAAATAATTTCAAGTTAAAGTACTTGCATTTCTCAAATTTAAAGTGAAAAAAAAAGCTAAATAAAATATAAAGAAAAATGTCAAAAATATTTAAAAAATGACAAAAAAGCATATAATAAAATTACTAAAACTAAAAAAAAAAAACTAATCCAAAATATTAATAAATATTATAATAGCAGAGAAATAGTATTAAAATAACTTTTATTATTTTACTTCCGCTCCACAACCTGAAAAAGATGCACCTGTATTGTTAAAGATATGTTTAAAATAAAGTAGCTCATTTAATAATGCAAACAAAAAGACACTATACAACCTGAAAAAGATGCACTTGTGTTATGCACCTAGTTATGATTATATTCCCATTAATAATAACAACAAAATATTAATAACAACTATTAATAACTAACAACCATTATTATTATTATTATTATTGAAGAATGGGATCAAAATTGAGCCTTTTGGTCATCAGATGATCCCAAGCATGCCGGTGCCAGGATTATTTAATTTTCTCCAAGGAAATCCTGTCCGAAAACCTGATGGAGTCTCAAACTTGGGAGAAGATTTTTTTTTTTTTCATAAAAAAATGACCCCTAACATAAAGCTTCCAGCTTCGCAGGAATGCCTTATAAACAACACTGTTCATTTCCTGGAGTCAGAGTCTAGAACTCTGTTTTTGGAAAAGGCTGTCAGGTCACAAGCTCTTAAGAGACCGTGCGGTGCATCCTGAAGTGTGCTTTAAACAACCGCCGCTGTACCTGGAGATAGTGCTCTTCTGTTTGTCAGCCACAGATTTGATGTCGGTGAGCTCGAGGAAGCGCTCGTGGAAATAGTGCAGATGCAGAATGCACACCAGCAGGAACGAGGTGGGAATGAAGATCCGCGTGAACAGAGCAGGAACCGAGAACTTCTCCAGACCCAGATCTTCCAGCCTGCACAGAAGAGGAGCTCACCTATCACACCGCAACACCTGTCATACTGTACATAAGTAGAGTCGTCTCAAATGCATACTTCTCTCTGCTCATGCCAGTCATGTTGGACCACACGCTTATAGAGGACTCAAACTGGAACGTGTAGACCAGGATGAGCACCAGCATGGTGTAAACCACCACGGACATCCAGAAATACTTCAGCATCCAGCGCCACCTCTCATAGTGCAGCTGGAACAGAGTCGCACAACACATCAGCGGACTGTAGACAGACATCTGACAAACACAACAGTAGATGAACGGGGCGAACTACGGAAGCCCATTCCATCGCAGAATAAGGCAAATGCAACTTTTTATCTCAAGATTCCGACTTACTTTCTCGTTATTCTGAGACTGAATGTCTTCATAAACATTTTTACGGTATCTCACAATTCTGACTTTTTTCCCAGATTTCTGAATTCACATCTTGCATTTTTTTTTCCGCCTCAGAATAAAAAATTAAAAGGTTTTTTGCTTTTTCTTGCAATTGCAAGTTTATATCTTGTTATATATGTCGCAATTCAAGCTTTTATTCCCTCGCAGTTCTGAGTTTATATCTCTCAATTGTTTTCTCACAATTATTTTGTCTGATATAAAGTCTAATATAAACGTTCTCACAATTCTGCCTTTTTTGCAATGCAATTTTTTGCATGTTTATATCTCACAATTATGACTTTTCTTCTCAGAACTGTGTTTATAACTCTCAATTATGCATTTATATATTGCAATAATTTTTTTTTTGCTTTAGAACTGCAAGAAAAAAGTCTGAATTTCCTTTGTTATCCTGTGGCATAAACAAACAAAATAAATAAATGAAAATATACAAAAATAAAACAAACAAATGGATAACAAACAAACAAAAACAAATGACTGATAAACCACAAAACAAAGAAAATAAAACAACAGACGGATAATAAACAAATGACAAACAACCACAAAAAAGATGAGATACAAACCAAAAACAAACAAACAGATGATAAACAAACCAAATGACAGTACACAAAGCACAGAGACACACAAACTGCACATTAATTATTGTCTAATAATTTCCTTACTATCAACAGCACATAAACGTATGTTATTTGTTAAAATTGAAGCGATATCAAGAGGCTGTTGTCAGAGTTATCAGAGCTACAGAGCACAACACAAACCTGATAAAGTGCCACGCAAAAGAGCACACACACACACATACACACACAGACACACACGCACACGCACAGATAAACACACACACGCACACACTCGCACACACACACACACACACACACACATTCATAAATGCACAATCTAGGGCTGTCAAAACACATTCTGTGGATAATATCACCGTAGTTTTAGTTAACTCAACCTTAAGTCTGCACCAAGTTCCCAGGTGAAAAGGTTTAGCGCATCAAAATGTTTACCAATATAGCTGATAGAAATGCTGATTATACATTTGTTTTTTGTTTTTGGGGGGGTTGTTTGACTTTACTAGTTCTAAAAAAAAAACATTCAAGATGCTCTAAAAGATTCAAGAGTTTTTACAGAAGTTACAGTAAATACACAAATGAAATGTTTCGAACGGCATCTGTCTCTGAAAACAATTCAGCACTGATCGATTTGATGTTATTGATATTTTCAAAGCTGTTATTGCCATTTTCAATGTGCTGCTCTCATTTCTAACTGGTAACCTCTTGAAAATCTGAAAATGGAATATTTGAAAAAAATTATATCAAATTTTTAGATATAATAAATTATATTTCGCAATATTAAATTGTTTGTGAAATGTGTCAGCAGTAAGCTGGCCAAATGTAATTCATTACTCTCTATTTGAGGATATCTGTGATGCGAAAGATTAAATATTTGCAATATACACACTATTTTTATGGAAACAGCTTTTGCAATACACCAAAACTTATGTGACAATGCACACTATTTTATCTGTGAGATGTCAACTGGATGGAAACAGCAAATTTCGCAACCTTTTGCATGCATTCTAACTTTGCAAAAGGGAAAAATTGAATTGAAACCGAACCAGATACTAGTTTTCATTAATAGCTTGAATTGTTTTTTATTTTTCCATTTTCTTTTTAGTTTTAGTTAAAAGTTTTAGTAATTTTGTTGTCATTTTTATATATCTATAATGTTTTTTATTCATTTTTATTTCAGTTTTAGTTATTTTAGAATCAAGTTAAAATAAATGAAAATGCAAATGTTGCCTAGCTGAAATAAAACAAGTTTAAATTCTCTGATTTGATGTTTTTTATGGTCTTAGTTACATCGGTAAAGGAGTTGTTTCTGTACAGGTGGACTGACCGATTGTGTGTCCCTCCACTTTGACGTCAGACAGCTGTGTTTCATCCGTCTGTCGCTCTCTCCTCTCAGTCAGAAACTGCCTCAACAGCAGCCAGAAACTGAGGAGACACAAAGTCTGCACAAACACACACAAACACACTGTACATTATTCAAGCCAAACAATTCATTCACAAGAGGATGTGTGTGTGATCAGTGCCTAAAACTGCCTTAATCAGGGTCAAACCCCTGTGGAGCAGTTCTTCAGTGATTTTAGCAGCAAATACATATCGTAAAATACACTAATCTTCAATAAATAATCAACTGTTCTATTACCAATCATCACAATAAACTACTCTTCCAACAGGTATTGCACTGTGTCCTAATCAATCACAATCAATCACAGTGTGGCTCATCCAATCAGATTATTAAATGGGAAAGATCTTTTTTATAAGTTATTTAAACACATTAATATATAGACAACAGGGCTGGGTGATGTGGCCAAAAATATTATCACTTTTTTATTTATTTTTTTTTAGCTTTAATGGGGAAGGATATTTATTTTCCCCTAAATTCTGTGTTTTCCTTTTACATAAGTACATTTTAGTATACAATAGTAATATACTTCTGTCATAATTTCTTCAAGTTAAACCAGTCTTTTATTTTGACGGGTTGTCGTGAAGGTCTTTCAGTTTTACTTTCAGTTTCAGCGAGTATTCGGCGGTATTTCTTTATTTCTGCTGTGTGATTACTCCATATCGACTAAAAATGTCCCGAGCTTATCATTTTATCACAATATGATATCGTTTATCGCCCAGCTCTAGTAGACACATATAAACACACGGCCTCACTTTAGATCCCAGCTCCCGGAAAGGCACTTCTTTCTTCAGGAAGAGCCCAGGAACCGGCTGCAGCGACTCGAAGCTCCAGATGTACTGCAGGATGATGAGCAAGTTCCCATAAAACACCATGAACGGAGAGGTGATCATGGAGTATTTCCTCCGGTCCCTCACCATCCACAGAATACAGGACCAGATGAGGAAGACGAAGGTCAGCCAGCTCACGTACGTGATGCTCCAAGCCTGGACGGACCGTCAGGAGAAGAAAAGATAACCAATGGTCTTTAAATGATTGTCCTTTGCACTGAACCGGCTGCTGAAAGCAAGGACAGTGAAGCAGGACTCACCATCATGGCGATGAGAGCACAGATGTAGCTCTGCTTCATGATGAACCTGAAGGCCTTGACCGCCGCGTTCACACGAACAACACCGAACGGCCGGGGAACCTCGGGAAGCTCAACATACGTCGAGTCAATCTTGTAAACGCCGCAGTCGATTTTCTCTGAAAAAGAAGCGTGTATTTTAGGGTGGGATTCTGTGAATCATCTAATATCTCAGCCCTCGAGCATGAATGGAGGCTTTACACGTGTCTATCTGGAACATTCAGACTGAATTTCCAAGAACTGAAAAAACAAACTTCCTGAAATGTATGGGGAATATCTAGGGAACGGGGGTGTGAATGGGAATAATGTGAGACTGTGCACTGTGTTTGGTAGAAAAACTAATAATAACAAGTAATAAACAAGTCATTTGCACCTAAATCTTAATCAGTAGTTTAATCTTGTTTTCCAGTAAATATATGAAAACATGAATATGAATATACACTACCGGTTAAAAGTTTGGGATCAGAATGATTTTTAATGTTTTTTACAGGAGTCTCTTCTGCTCATCAAGGCTGCATTTATTTGATCAAAAATACAGGAAAAAATGTAATATTGTGAAATATTTAAAAAGAAGAGCATTTATTTCAAATAGAAATCTTTTCTAACAATATACACTACAGTTCAAAAGTTTGGGGTCAGTACATTTTTATTCTTTCTTTTTTTGAATGAAATTAAAACTTTTATTCAGCGAGGATGTGTTACATTTATAAGAAGTGATAGTAAAGATTTATATTGTTAGAAAATATTTATATTTTTAATAAATGCTGTTCTTTTGAACTTTTTATTCATCAAAGAATCCTGAAAAAATATTGCAGTTTCCAAAAAAAATATTTGGCAGCACAACTGTTGATAATTCTAATAATAAATCAGCATATTAGAATGATTTCTGAAGATCATGTGACACTTTATACTGGAGTAATGATGCTGCTGGAAATTCAGCTTTGCATCACAGAAATAAATTATATTTTAAAGGATATTAAAATAGAAACCATTATTTTATATTGTAATAACATTTTGCAAGATTACAGTTTTTTTCTGTATTTTTGATCAAATAAATGCAGCCTTGATGAGCAGAAGGATTTCTGAAGGATAATGTGACACTTTATACTGGAGTAATGATGCTGCTGGAAATTCAGCTTTGCATCATAGAAATAAATTATATTTGATAGGATATTAAAATAGAAACCATTATTTTATATTGTAATAACATTTAGCAAGATTACTGTTTTTTTCTGTATTTTTGATCAAATAAATGCAGCCTTGATGAGCAGAAGACACTTCTAAGTCTTACTGATCCCAAACTTTTGAACGGCAGTGTATATACATATATATATATACATACATACTAATTTTGTCTTGTTTTCCAGTAAATATATCTAAATGTCCCTAAACCAGATAGACTTCACAAGCAAAACTGTGCAAGATACTGTTTAAAACAATCACAAAACAAGTTACAAGTTTAGTTATATAGAGATACAATATATTAATATGATTATAATATATAGATTATATAATATAAACTTAGAATGATTCTATATTCATGTAGAAAATTAATAATACAAATAATAATCATAATCGCAATAATATATATATATATACACACACACACACACACAGAAATGTCTTTGCAATTATATGCCATTTTGCATCTGATGCAAATTTTATTATTTATTTTTTTTATTATTACTTTTTTTTTTTTTTATCTTGGATCAACACTGCTTATTATGAAAATGAGTTTTTGCAAGTTATTGAACCGACTTGTATTTGGAATATCATAAAGGCAAATGATTTAGCTTTTAAAAGTCTGTCAGCAAATAAGACTTTTCTTTCTTTCTCTTGTTCTTGAAACCATTGAGCTGAACTGTTTTGGACTGCAGCACATCTGTTCAGTTCACTTACGCGCATCAGACTCGGCTCTGTAATGAGGGGTAGAGTAGAGCTCCACAGACCTCGGCCCGTTCTCCTGAGCGACTGACGTGAAGTCCAGCGAGGCTCCGTTTGACGTCACGATCAACACCTGAGACAGAGTACAGTCACAGTATTCACACTGCTTTCGCTTCTGACTTCATCTGTGATGCTCACTAATGAAAGCTGATCTGAAACACAGACCTCGGGTGTGCTATGGCCATCTCGTGTGGTGAGCAGCTGAAAATGATGCAAAAGAACAACTCAGGACGACTCTTTCTCCATAAATCACATCTCCAAAACAAGTCAGAGAAAATATATAAGTGGTAAGTGCATGTTTGCTACACAAACAATCATTTTTAATGCTTAAATGGAGGAAGATTGTATTAGTCTAAGTGATTATAAAAGAATGATAGTGATGCACAGAAATAAAAATTCTGGGCCAAAATCAAAACTGAAAATTCAGAATGCACTTGGCCGAAAACTGAAACATACTTTTTAAAATTTATATATAAAAAAAAAATTATATATATATATATATATTAGTATAATAACATGTATTAATATTATTGCAATATCAAAAATCAATACAAAAATTTATATTTTCATTTCGCTAAAAACTGAAACCAAAAACAAATTGCATTTAATAATAAATTAATGAATCAAATGTATTTCATAATCAACAAGTTGTACAAACATTTAAATTGCACATAAGACTGTTTTGAAAACTTTTTAATAATAGAATCATGTTATTAAACATAATCTAATTTGTTGTTGAAATATAAACATCTAAACGGTGGCCTTATATATATATTTTTTTATTTTTTACATTTTTATATTTATATTTTTTAATCTATATTTTATATCCGTATCTAATCTATACCTTGTTTTCATGACATATTTATTCAAAAGACAACATATTAAGTAAAAATATCATGAATATGTAATACAGTGTTTTTTTTTTCTAGCTGACTAACGAGTTTATGGATATTGAATGGCTTTCCTAAGGTAAATGTGATGTTATGTGACGTTATTTTAATACAACTGAAAATTGCTGAATATTTTTGGTTCCTGAAATGTTGGTGCATCACTAAAGAGTGAAAGGGAGCTCTGGAAATGTTCAAGACTCCTACGTGTCTCTCATCTGTGCGATAATGAGCCATTCTCCACAGCTGTCTCTTCTTCTCTGCGGTGTAAACGACATTATCGCTTTCAGGAGATTCTGGTTCCTCTCGTCCCTCGGTCTCTCCCTCCTTCTCTTTGACCTGCTGATGAACCACGATCACACATACATCCCATCATATTCAGCATCTTAGAGTTTAATACGGCATACAAAATATTCCTTAAACCCTCATGTTGTGTTCTGGTCATCTGGACCCAAAAAAATGCTAGTTAATATAAATAAAACTCACTGACTTTGCTCACACAGTGTAGAACAGAAATCCCCCCCCGCCCCAAAAAGTATAGTTTTTACACTTTTTGGGATTTTTTCCTTCCTTGTTACACTCGTGGTGTTCCCGGTCAAAAATCATAGGCTTAGAAAAAAAATTGCTTGTAAATCTCTTATTATACTATATTATTACCAAGTATTAGATTCAATCATTTATCAGCGTGTATTCTTTGAATCAGCACAGGTTTTGTGTTTCTTTTTGGAGCTGACTGATCGCAGGCCTCGTTGATCTGAGCTCATGCATATGTTAAATGCATATGAAAACATGATTTGTGGATAATGTTGGCAATATTCACTCAAAAACTGAGGTTTAAGCTCAGATGAATGAGGCCTAGGATCAAAATGAAACACAAAAGCTGTGCTCATTCAAAGAAAACAAAAAGATTGAATCGAAGATTTGCTGATAAAACTGCATAATGAGCGATTTACATGCAAGTTTTAAAGATCAGTCATTTTTGACCAAGAATCAGCACAAAACAAGGGTTAAATATGAAGAGTTTGGTTCCAAAACTTGATAAACGCCATTTAAAAAAAAAAAAGAGTTTCCGCCAAAATCAGTATTGTATCTGGTCGGTATTGAAAAGTCCATTTTTAATTTTACACAAAATGTGATATCCGCCGAGTTAGTCTGTCATGTTTCCTTTCTTTCCAAACTGCGACAAACGCCAGTCTCCCTTCTCTGCAGAATGCGATATATCCGCTCAACCAATCACAGCGTACCATTCCATGCACTGTAAACAGGAACAACCAATCACAGCGCACCATTCCACGCACTCTAGACAGTAACAACCAATCACAGCGCACCATTCCACGCACTCTAGACAGTAA